>NC_053389.1:93395237-93467610 GCF_905171765.1 Bufo bufo | reverse complement strand
TTATTATTCTATTCTACTAATTTTGGGCTAAAATATATATTTTTTCAATTGGTCTTTATTAAAACGTGTCAACTCTTTTTCCTACACAAGCTCCAGAGTCACTGCATCTGTAGACAGTTGTTTCTTATTCTCAGTGAATCCGTCCGATTCTGACATATCGATGTGTAGCCCTTCTCTTTAGTTCCCTGACAGCTCATGAACACTCATTTGAGCTCTATTCTTATCAGTGTGATAAGAACTAAAGCTTAGTCCTGCTTCACACTGGCGTTAATGGTACCGGCAAGCTGTACCGGCAGGGGAACAGCCTGTTGGATCCTAACTACCGTGTGCTGCTGGATGTCCGTCCGGCCCCATTCCCTATTCACCATCGTGTTCAACCATATCTGCATCCTGAGGACACAGATACAGCTGAAACCAGGACATACAGGGTTCTGGAAAACTGGCATCCACGGCCCATCAGTTGAGTATCCCTGTGACCAGAGAAGAAATGTATGTTGCTTCACTACACTTGAACACTTGCTCCCCTATTCCCTCACAATACAGCTAAATACTGAGGTGCCCAGTAGCATGGCGCCCAGTGATCAGCTTTGCATCCACAGATTTTTTTTAAAGCTGTTTTCTGGAGAAGATTAAAAAAAAGTTAGCTAGATCTTGTTAGGATCAACACAAGGGCAGAATGCATCTAAATTACAGACTCTAAACCATCAGCAAAAAAACAAGAATCAGGTGACTGACACAAACCGGGTCAAAGAGTTCTGCTTCCAGCACCATGGCTCTCGACCCCTCCACTTCTGGCCCCCCCTGGACTTATGGTGTGGCATCTACATGCATGTTACTGCTGCCAGCCAGACAAATGGCCCCAGTGGTGACGTGCCTAGGAATGATACGTGACTGCCGAGGATGCCTCCTCGAGTAATTGTATCCATGGTAAAGAAAGATCACAATGCAGACCAGCAAGAGAACCCAAGACCTAGACGGGTACAGGCTTCTCTTCCTAAACTGCGAGTCCTTGGCTCCCTACCCAATCTGTCTATCTATCTATCTATCTATCTATCTATCTATCTATCTATCTATCTATCTATCTATCTATCTATCTATCTATCTATCCAGTGTCAGACTGGGGTGTCTAGGGCCCAACAGTAAAGTTTATTTTGGGGGCCCAGTGTACGGATACATTCAAATATTACCTGCTAACACAGCAGCAAGATGCTGCCAAATGACTGAATATGGGGGTCCCTGCAGCAACTCTGAGAAGGTAGGTCCTGGGGATAAGAGGACACTGGTAGCTTTCCTCTATACCTAGAAGTCATCTCAGCTCTGATCATGTCTATAATACACTGGAGAGTTTATTTAATAATCTATTAAGTTTTTTATATGAACATAGGCTGGTTGAGGTGCTGTACATTGAATATATGTGTGTAGTGCAGTAAGGGTACTGTGTTATGTGCCACTTGTGCAGGGGGTGGGAGACTAGATCTATCTATCTATCTATTTTCATATATTTAATCTATTTATCTATCTATTCTCATATATATCTATCTACCTCATATCTATTTAATCTATCTATCTATCTATCTATCTATCTATCTATCTATCTATCTATCTATCTATCTATCTATCTGTTATCTGTCTGTCTACCTATCTATATTGTATTCATTGTACACTATGTAGCTCACTTTTACAACTAGAGTGCACTTTATAATACCGATACTCCTTACATTTGTCCCTGTTTGCAGTGACTAGACACAAATAAAATGTTTGCTGCTCATAATTTATTGTACTTTGGCTAGTTTGTGAGAGGCAAATTAATTCCCCGTACAACACTCAGACAGTCTGCACACAGACATAATCAATAACTGTAACACAGTTCAATAAATGTAACATTTTGAAGGGCGTGAGCAGCTTATCATCTTTGTTCCAGCAGTTCCTGTTTTTAAAATATCATTGCGATGCAGAAAATATACCCATCCCCAGTAGCGGTCCGCTCATCTCCTTACTAAGAATAATATGCTAACCAAAGGGCTGTGATGGTATCCAGTCATTGTGCGGTCTGTAGCACTGCTCTGGGCCTATCTGATTTATGTTCAGTGGGAGAGTTAGTAGAATATAATATTTCTTTCACCGGTTCTCCTTCAGACCATTAATATACTGTAGGATGTAGCGATTTCGGCCTACTGTATCATCTTGCTAGTAATTAGCGATATTGCTGATGCACAACCATACAGTACATCATTTATGAGTTCGTAGTTAAAGGGACAGTCAGTGCTTAATAGATGCAGCTAGTAATTCCTTCTTGGGTGAACAAATAAATTGGATGAAAATATTCAACATGGTCTCGTCAGCTGTCACATAATTGGCAGGTTCTAGGTTTTTGAGATGTATGGTATACTGTACATACCAGACATATTACCGTATGTGTATTCTCCTAAATATCATATTAGATATACACACAACAGTCACAAATTCCTGCAGCTTTTTTTTCCTGAGACAAAAATTGAATAGGTGGCCTCCCCTGCTCCAAATTGGGGATGGGAAAGGGTGGACTGTACATAGAAATGCTACATAGAAAGGGTGGACTGTACATAGAGTCTAGAAATGCTCCCTCCTCTGATATATATTTCTGCTGTCTGTCTGTCTATCGTTATACACAGCCAAACGACTGGACCGATCTGCACCAAATTTGGCACATCAGGTAAATCAGGTGCTTAAAAAGGTTTTGGACATATCGTTCTTGCCATACGCACAAAAAAGCAATTATGGCACCATCACATGACCCCATTGGCCAATAGAAACTTGCAGGTCCTTCAGTCTTCACCTTACTGACCTACACATGGTTTTACACCAGCTTTCCATAAAAATGTGTCCCTTTTTCATAGGGACACTGTGGATGTCACTGTTATGGGAGCACCGTGTAGGTGATTGTTATGGGGAGGACTGTGGATGTCACTGTTATGCAGGCACAGCAGATGTCACTGTTATGGGGGTGCAATTAATGTCATTGTTATCGGGGTCACTGTGGATATCTTTTAACCACACACACAAACAAGAAATGAAATAGACCAGTGCTAGTCAGGGGTGTAGCTATAGTGGATGCAGGGGAAAAAGCTGCTACAGGGCCTGAACCCAAATGGAACCCACCCGGGAAGAGGGCTGAAAGATTTTATTGTCAGGGCCCCCTCAACATACTATACAATGGCAGTATATACAGGGACATGAGATTCAGTATATACAGTACATGTAAGAAACAGATAGAGTGGCTGCCTGGCTTGGGCTAAGAGAATTATCCTGAATAGGAGTTAAGGCTGCATAGGAGAAGGGGGTAGTTGGATGGAACTTGGGGGTAGGGGGCTTGAGGGTTTGTTGCCCATTCAAAAATGTGCTGTGGAGCCCAGTCATATCTAGTTATGCCACTGCTGCCTATATATATATATATATATATATATATACACACAGTGGGGAAAATAAGTATTTGATACACTGGCGATTTTGCACATTTTCCCACCTAGAAAAAATGGAGAGGTCTGTAAATTTTTTCTTTTTATCGTAGGTACATGTCACCGCCAGCTCTCTGAGAAGGTCTGGCAGACGTTCTTCTGTACCTCTTGCATGATGTTCTTTGTTTTGGTTTCACTTTGTCATCTCCTTTCCTTCTCCCAGCAGTCACCTATTCACACTAATTGCCTCCCTTTATATTCCCTCCCATACTGCCTCACTTTGTGGTTAATATTACTTCCTGGATTAAAGTGATCACTGCTGGAGACTTCTGTTACTGCTTGTTCAGATAAGTCCTTTCTTGTATTGTGTTTACTTGCTGGCTTAATTCTAGGTGACCCTGACTCCGTATTAAGTGCAGGGAGCCAGTGGTCGTGTCCCTTCACTATTATAGGGTTTTCAGGTGTCACACAGTCTAGGTATGAGGGCATGCAATCGTCTACCTCTGAGACCTTTGTATGAGCTTAGCAGTCAGGGTTAGCTCTTAGGGTTTTCCAGGGGTCACCTTTATGCTCCTTAGTTTGGGATCAAGCCAGTCGAATGTTTATCCATAACTTCCAGCTATCTGCAATATCATCCGTGACATCATAAACCGTCATTACCGTCTTAAGCATGGATCCAGTTTCAGCCTTGATTGACCGCATGCAGGGTATTTCACTGGAGGTAGCAGATCTCCGTAAAACTGTGTCTCAGTTTCAGGTGACCGGTTCTGCTTGCGTTCATGGAGTTTGTTCAGAGCCTAAGATCTCGCTTCCGGATACGTTCTCCGGGGGTACTGAGAATTTTGTTCGCTTTAGAGAGGCTTGGAAACTCCATGTTCGCCTACTTCCCCATTCCTCTGGTGATGAGGAGCAGAGGGGGGGGATCATCATCTCGCTGCTCAGGGATAATGCTCAGTCTTGGGCCTTTTCGCTGCCGGTGGGGGAACGGCCTCTCCGATCGTTGGATGAATTTTTTGTAGCCCTGGGGCAGATATATGATGACCCGGATCTTATCGAATCTAAACTGCGTCTTTTATGCCAGGGTAAACAGTCCGCAGAGATATATTGTTTTGAATTTCGGAGATGGGCAGCTGATACTGGTTGGATCGATGCTGCACTCCGAAGTCAATTTTGCCATGGTCTTTCGGAGGGATTGAAAGATGCATTTGCGTTTCATGAGAGACCTGCCTTGTTGGACTCTGCCATGTCTCTAGCTGTCCGTATTGACAGGCGTCTTAGAGAGAGAGGAGAGACCACTCCTTCATGTCATATTCAGTCCAAGGACAGTGGGGCGGTCTCATTCAGTGCGCAGGGGCCTCAGTCTCTCTCAATCCCCACTGAGCAGGAGGCCATGCAGCTGGGTTTGCTTGCCTCTGATAGTAGAGGATTCAGCTATCAGAGGAGGGTTTGTTTCTCTTGTGGGGGAATAAATCATTTGGCTAATGTTTGCCCCTCTAGGAGATTCAGGGAAATTTCTGAGGGTAATAAAGAAACAAAAATAAAAAAACCCTCTAAAAACTTTCCATTTGCTACTATTGGCAAGGTTGATGCGGAAATTGAAGGTTTGCCGTTTGCTCATAGTTCCCGTTTTCTCCTACCTGCCAGGGTGGCGCTAGATAGCAAGAACATTGTTTGTGAGATTTTTGTAGATAGTGGAGCAGCTGTCAATCTCATTGATAATCAATTTGCTATAACACATGGTTTCCAGGTAGGCACTTTGGAAAAGGATATACCTTTTTTTGCTATCGATTCCGCTCCACTTTCTCAAAAATCGTTAAAGGGCATAGTTCACAATATCCGTTTGACTGTGGGTGATGCTCATATTGAGGATATGTCATGTTTCGTCCTAAGCGGATTACCTACTCCTCTAGTGTTGGGGCTACCCTGGCTCACTAAACATAACCCCACCATTGATTGGCAAGCAAGGCAAATAAATAGTTGGAGTGACTTTTGCAGAGAGAATTGCCTCACGGCGTCTCTTTCAGAGGTTTCTACCAAGACTGTACCATCTTTTCTCTCTAAATTTTCGGATGTGTTTTCCGAGAGTGGTGTCCAGGAGCTGCCCCCTCACCGGGAGTACGATTGCCCTATTAATCTCATCCCAGGCGCCAAGCTGCCAAAATCTCGTTTATACAATCTCTCCCAACCTGAAAGAGTCGCTATGCGAACTTATATCTCTGAGAGCCTGAGAAAGGGACACATCCGACCCTCGAATTCACCTGTTGCCGCTGTTTTTTTTTTTTTGTTAAGAAAAAGGATGGTTCTTTAAGACCTTGTCTGGATTTCAGGGAGCTGAACTGTATCACAATTCGTGACCCATATCCGCTTCCTCTGATCCCGGACCTGTTTAACCGGATTGTTGGGGCTAAAGTTTTTTCTAAGTTGGATTTAGGAGGGGCATACAATCTAGTCAGGGTCAGGGAAGGGGACGAATGGAAGATGGCCTTCAATACCCCTGAGGGTCATTTCGATAATTTGGTTATGCCCTTTGGTTTGATGAATGCTCTGGCCGTCTTCCAACATTTTGTGAACTTCATTTTTGATCATGTAATGGGGAAATTTGTACTGGTGTATCTAGATGACATTTAGATTTTTTCTCCTGATTTCAAAACTCATAGGGACCACCTACATCAGGTCTTGCTCATTCTGCGGGAGAATAAATTGTACGCTAAACTGGAAAAATGTGTGTTTGCAGTTCCGGAGATTCAATTTCTTGGTTTTCTTCTCTCCGCTTCTGGTTTTTGCATGGACCCTGAGAAGGTTCGCGCTGTGCTTGATTGGGAACTCCCTGAGAATCAGAAGGCGCTGATGCCGTTTTTGGGTTTTGCTAATTATTACAGAAAGTTCATTTTGAATTATTCCTCTGTTGTTAAGCCACTCACTGATATGACTAAAAAGGGGGTAGATTTTTCCTCCTGGTCGGTAGATGCGCTTAAGGCCTTTTCTAGTATCAAGGAGAGTTTTGCTTCCGCTCCCATTTTGGTACAACCTGATGTCTCTCTACCTTTTATTGTTGAGGTGGACGCTTCTGAGGTGGGTGTGGGTGTGGTCTTATCTCAGAGTCCCTCTCCTGCCAAATGGCGACCCTGTGCCTTTTTCTCAAGGAAACTCTCCTCCGCAGAGAGAAATTACGATGTGGGAGATAGGGAGTTGTTGGCCATCAAATTAGCTTTTGAGGAATGGCGCCATTGGCTAGAGGGAGCCAGACACCCTATTACCGTGTTTACCGACCATAAGAATCTGACCTACTTGGAATCAGCCAAGCGTCTGAACCCGAGACAGGCCAGATGGTCTTTATTCTTTTCTAGATTTAATTTTGTTGTCACGTTCCGCCCTGGGGTTAAAAATGTGAAGGCTGATGCCCTGTCACGTTGTTTTCCTGGAGGGGGGAACTTTGAAGACCCGGGTCCCATTTTGGCTGAAGGGGTGGTCGTCTCTTCTCTTTATCCTGATTTGGAGGCAGAGGTTCAGGCAGCCCAGGCAGAGGCTCCTGATCTTTGTCCTCCTGGGAGGTTGTTTGTGCCTCTCGCAAGGTTTTTAAGGAGCACCAGGATACTGTCCTTGCTGGGCACCCGGGGAGTAGAGCCACAGTGGATCTCATTGTTCAGAGATTCTGGTGGCCGGCTCTTTGTAAGACGGTTGAGGGTTTTGTGGCAGCCTGCGAGACCTGCGCTCGTGCCAAGGTCCCTCATTCACGGCCATCGGGTTCTCTCCTCCCATTACCCATTCCTTCCCGTCCTTGGACGCATCTCTCCATGGAATTCATTACGGACCTGCCTCGTTCCTCGGAGAAGATCGTGATTCTGGTAGTAGTGGACCGTTTTAGCAAAATGGCGCATTTCATTCCCTTTCCTGGGTTACCCAATGCTAAAACGCTGGCGCAAGCATTTGTTTCATTCCTTCAGACATCGTTTCTGATAGGGGCACGCAACTTGTTTCCAGATTCTGGAAGGCCTTCTGTTCTCGCTTGGGGGTTTCGGTTGTCGTTCTCTTCTGCTTTTCACCCGCAGTCGAATGGTCAGACCGAACGCGTCAATCAGAATCTGGAGACATATCTGCGCTGTTTTGTAGCAGAGAATCAGGAGGACTGGTGTTCTTTTTTGTCCCTTTCTGAGTTTGCTTTAAATAACCGTCGCCAGGAGTCCTCTGATAAGTCACCATTTTTTGGTGCATGTGGGTTTCCTCCGCAGTTTGGGACATTCTCTGGAGAGGGGTCTTCTGGTTTACCTGATGAGGAGAGATTTTCCTCGTCTTTGTCATTTATTTGGCAAAAGATTCAGGGTAATCTGAAGAGGATGAGTGAGAGATATAAGCGTGTGGCGGATAAGAGACGTGTGCCTGGTCCGGACCTGAATGTGGATGATCTGGTGTGGTTGTCTACAAAGAATATCAAACTGAAGGTTCCCTCCTGGAAGTTGGGTCCTAAATCTATTGGGCCTTACAAGATCTTGTCCATCATCATTCCCGTTGCCTTCCGTCTTGATCTTCCTCAGACTTGGAAGATCCATAATGTTTTTCACAGGTCCCTATTAAAACCTTATGTCCAACCCACTGTAACCTCCTCTTTTGCCTCCTGCTCCGATTGTTGTTGATGGTAATCTTGAATTTCAGGTCTCTAGGATTGTGGATTCTCGCATCATCCGCGGTTCTCTCCAGTACCTCGTTCATCGGGAGGGTTATGGTCCTGAGGAGATGATGTGGGTCCCAGTGGCGGACATTAAAGCCACTCATCTCATCAGGGCTTTCCATAGGTCCCATCCTGAGAAGGTGGGCTCTAAGTGTCTGGAGTCCACTCGTAGAGGGAGGGTTACTGTCACCGCCAGCTCTCTGAGAAGGTCTGGCAGACGTTCTTCTGTACCTCTTGCATGATGTTCTTTGTTTTGGTTTCACTTTGTCATCTCCTTTCCTTCTCCCAGCTGTCACCTATTCACACTAATTGCCTCCCTTTATATTCCCTCCTATACTGCCTCACTTTGCGGTTTATATTACTTCCTGGATTGAAGTGATCACTGCTGGAGACTTCTGTTACTGCCTGTTCAGATAAGTCCTTTCTTGTATCGTGTTTACTTGCTGGCTTGATTCTAGGTGACCCTGACTCCCTCCGTATTAAGTGCAGGGAGCCGGTGGTCGTGTCCCCTCACTATTATAGGTTTTTCATGTGTCACACAGTCTAGGTACAAGGGCATGCAATCGTCTACCTCTGAGACCTTTGTATGAGCTTAGCAGTCAGGGTGAGCTCTTAGGGTTTTCCAAGAGTCACCTTTATGCTCCTTAGTTTGAGATCAAGCCAGTCGGATGTTTATCCATAACTTCCAGCTATCTGCAATATCATCCGTGACAGTACACTTCAACTGTAAGAGACAGAATCTCGAAAAAATCCAGAAAATCACATTGTATGATTTTTAAATAATTAATTAGCATTTTATTGCATGAAATACCGTATTTTTTGCCCTATAAGACGCACTTTTCCCCCCCAAAAGTGGGAGGAAAATGGCAGTGCGTCTTATGGGGCGAATGCTGCCGTTTACACTGATACACCGCCGTCCGCATGCTGCACAGCGCAGCCGGCGTGTGTATCATTGAGGAGGGGCTGGGGGCCGGCATCTAGTTTTGTAATAGCAGCGGGGCCTGGTGCAGTCACTGTATTCTTTTGCACCGGGCCCCGCTTACTGTACTAATCGTATCTACTGTAATGTTTAAGGCAAGGCAATGCTTAACTATAGAATATGCTCGATCCAGCAGCCTGTACTTATGACCACAGGAGGCAGGAGGCTGAGCGGGTGGGCGGGCACTGGGAGCGTAACTTTCTACATCACGTGTCTGCTCCGCCCACTTTATGAATGAAGCAGGCGGAGCGGGCACGTGATAGCGGGCAGCCTCCTGCCTGCTATGGTCGTAAGTACAGGCAGCTGGATCAAACATATTCTATAGTTAAACATTACCTGCAGTTACTGTAGATACGAGTAGAACAGTGAGCGGGGCCCGGTGCAATAGAATACAATGACTGCACTGGGCCCCTGCTGCCATTAAAAAACTAGTGTAGATGGTAGCCCCCACCCCCTGTATTGGGGGTCATTCACAGTGGCTGACACTGTTATGGGGGGATCTGTGGATGACAAATAGCATAAGATGCTATTTATCTGTCATCCACAGATCCCCCATAGCAGTGTCA
Organism: Bufo bufo; assembly: GCF_905171765.1. Classification (NCBI taxonomy): domain Eukaryota; kingdom Metazoa; phylum Chordata; class Amphibia; order Anura; family Bufonidae; genus Bufo; species Bufo bufo. The sequence goes on along the minus strand of NC_053389.1, from coordinate 93,457,965 downwards.
TGCCATCCACAGATGCCCCCATAACAGTGCCATCCACAGACGCTCCCATAACAGTGCCATCCTCAGATACCCCCTATAACAGTGTCAGCCACAGACCCTCATAACAGTGTCAGCCACAGACCCCCATAACAGTGCCATCCACAGACCCCCATAACAGTGTCATCCACAGACGCTCATAACAGTGTCAGCCACAGATCCTCATAACAGTGTCATCCACAGATCCCCAATAACAGTGCGTCATCCACAGATCCCCCATAATAGTGTCATTCACAGGCTACCATTAGTTCAAAGCCCACCAAAAGCACACCTTTTGGTTCAAAATATTATTTTTCTTATTTTCCTTCTCAAAAACCTAGGTGCGTCTTATGGACCGGTGCATCTTATAGGGCGAAAAATACGGTAAGTATTTTATCACCTACCAACCAGCAAGAATTTTGCCTCTTACAGATCTGTTAGTTTTTCTTGGAGAAGCCCTCCTACTCTGCACTCATTACCTGTATTACCTGTATTAATTGCACGTTTCAACTCGTTACTTGCTTAAAAGACACCAGTCCACACAAGATGACTGTCAATCTTCCTCGGTCTGGGGCTCCATGCAAGTTCTCACCTTGTGGGGTAAAAATGATTCTGACAAAGGTTAGAAATCAGCTCGGACCACAGTCTCAAGGATTACAGTTAGTAACACACTACGTCGTCATGAATTAAAATCCTGCAGGGCACGCAAGATCCCCCTGCTGACGCCAGCACATGTCTAGGTCTGTTCAAAGTTAGCCAATGACCATCTGGATGATACTGAGGAGGCATGGGAGAAGGTCATGTGGTCAGATGAGACCAAAATATAACTCTTTGGTATCAACTCCACTCGCTGTGTTTGGAGGAAGAAAAAGGATGAGTACAACCCCAAGAACATCGTCCCAACCTTGAAGCAGGGGGGTGGAAACATCATACTTTGGTGGTATTTTTCTGCAAAGGGGTGTGGGGTTTTGCTCTGGTAGACAGGCTAGTGGACGCAGTATAGAGGCAATCACAAAGTCTTTAACTTAAAGGGAACCTGTCACCAGGATTTTGTGTATAGAGCTGAGGACATGTGTTGCTAGATGGCCGCTAGCTCATCCGCAATATCCAGTCCCCATAGCTTTGTGTGCTTTTATTGTGTAAAAAAAACGATTTGATACATATGCAAATGAACCTGAGATGAGTCCTGTACATGAGATGAGTCAGGGACAGGACTCATCTCAGGTTAATTTGCATATGTATCAAATAGTTTTTTTTACACAATAAAAGCACACAGAGCTATGGGGACTGGATATTGCGGATGAGCTAGCGGCCATCTAGCAACCCATGTCCTCATCTCTATACACAAAATCCCGGTGACAGGTTCCCTTTAAACAGTTCGGTGTTTATTCACACATAAGGAACCCAAAATGACTGTTCACAGTCTTGGTATTTGTTCACACCATGCAATGTCCATAGAACAAAATCTTCACCTGGTTAGCAGTCTTTCCCCCAGCCGTCCACAACAAGCTTTAGGTGCCTGTTTTCCAGCATGCGGCTTTCAAACCTTTAGCATGGCACCAATTCACAGATCCCAAAACAGAGTCTCCACAGCTTCCCTGTCAGATGGAGGATAATCCACACCCAGCTGAGACAGCTGGCTGGGTTTTATATAGGCCAATAAAGACCCGGCCTGGAGTGTGGGGAGGAGCCACCCACCCAGCACTTTGGCTACTCCCAGTAAGAGCCGGCCGAGATCAGCTTTACAGCCATACTGACAACAAGCAGTGTCAATCAGCACTAGCTTTCGCTGACACTTAAAACTACCGGCTCTTACCTCACCAAGGCCAGGAACCTCGGTGACACATACCTTCCATCAATGACAGCCCCTTGCGCCTTCCTACAGGGGACAGGATGACTACATGCACTGTATTGAAGGGTGGATGGATGGGGACATGTATCACAAGATTTTGGCCAACAACCTCCTTCCCTCAGTAAGAGCACTGAAGATCGGTCATGGCTGGGTCTTCCAGCATGACAATGACCCAAAACACGCAGCTAGGGCAACTAAGAAGTGGCTCCATAAAAAGCATTTCAAGGTCCTGGAGTGGTCTAGCCAGTCTCCAGATCTGAACCCAATCGAAAATCTTTGGAGGGAGCTAAAACTCAATGTAGCCAAGTGACAGGCCTAAACCTGAAAGATATAAAGATCTGTATGGAGGAGTGGGCCAAAATCCCTGCTGCAGTGTGTGCAAACTTGGTCAAGAACTACAGGAAATGTCTGACCTCTGTATTTGCAAACAAAGGTTTCTGTACCAACCGTTAAAGGGAACCTGTCAGCCATCCCACACCGCCAGCAGTACCTTCAAGTAGCCAGGAGTACGGTAAGTTTCTAATGATGATTTTCTTACTGTATTCAGATGAGGCAGAAGTATGAAAAATGTTCTTTCATCCTCCATCTGTGCTATTTTCCAGTCAGGCTTGAAGTCAAGGGGGCAGCGGCCTCCTTGCTTCAAGTCAAGGTAACAACGCCCCCTTCCACGCCCCTTCACCTGTGACTGACATCGCTTATGTCTGACAGCCGGCTGGCTTTGCCGAACATCCGGCTGTGAGTCACAGGTGAAGGGGCAGGGAAGGGGGCATGGTTACCTTGACTTGAAGCAAGGAGGCCGCTGCCCCTTGACTTCAAGCCTGACTGGAAAATAGCGCGGACGGAGGATAAAATAACGTTTTTCATACGTATGCCTGTTCTGAATGCAGTCAGAAATGTATCATTAGAAGTTCACTGCCGGCTACTTGAAGGTACTGCTGGCAGTTTGAGATGGCTTTTGCAGCTGACAGGTTCCCTTTAAGTTCTGTTTTTCTATTGTATCAAATACTTATGTCATGCAACAAAATGCAAATGTTTTATTTTTAAATTATACAATGTGATTCTGTCTCTCACAGTTGAAGTGTACCTACGATAAAAATTATAGACCTCTCCATTCTTTGTAGGTGGGAAAACTTGCAAAATCGCCAGTGCATCAAATACTTATTTTCCCCACTGTATAAAATATACACTCACCTAAAGAATTATTAGGAACACCTGTTCTATTTCTCATTAATGCAATTATCTAGTCAACCAATCACATGGCAGTTGCTTCAATGCATTTAGGGGTGTGGTCCTGGTCAAGACAATCTCCTGAACTCCAAACTGAATGTCAGAATGGGAAAGAAAGGTGATTTAAGCAATTTTGAGTGTGGCATGGTTGTTGGTACCAGACGGGCCAGTCTGAGTATTTCACAATCTGCTCAGTTACTGGGATTTTCACGCACAACCATTTCTAGGGTTTACAAAGAATGGTGTGAAAAGGGAAAAACATCCAGTATGCGGCAGTCCTGTGGGCAAAAATGCTTTGTGGATGGTAGAGGTCAGAGGAGAATGGGCCGACTGATTCAAGCTGATAGAAGAGCAACGTTGACTGAAATAACCACTCGTTACAACCGAGGTATGCAGCAAAGCATTTGTGAAGCCACAACACGCACAACCTTGAGGCGGATGGGCTACAACAGCAGAAGACCCCACCGGGTACCACTCATCTCCACTACAAACAGGAAAAAGAGGCTACAATTTTCACGAGCTCACCAAAATTGGACTGTTGAAGACTGGAAAAATGTTGCCTGGTCTGATGAGTCTCGATTTCTGTTGAGACATTCAAATGGTAGAGTCCAAATTTGGTGTAAACAGAATGAGAACATGTATCCATCATGCCTTTTTACCACTGTGCAGGCTGGTGGTGGTGGTGTAATGGTGTGGGGGATGTTTTCTGGGCACACTTTAGGCCCCTTAGTGCAAACTGGGCATCATTTAAATGCCACGGGCTACCTGAGCATTGTTTCTGACCATGTCCATCCCTTCATGACCACCATGTACCCATCCTCTGATGGCTACTTCCAGCAGGATAATGCACAATGTCACAAAGCTCGAATCATTTCAAATTGGTTTCTTGAACATGACAATGAGTTCACTGTACTAAAATGGCCCCCACAGTCACCAGATCTCAACCCAATAGAGCATCTTTGGGATGTGGTGGAACGGGAGCTTCGTGCCCTGGATGTGCATCCCTCAAATCTCCATCAACTGCAAGATGCTATCCTATCAATATGGGCCAACATTTCTAAAGAATGCTATCAGCACCTTGTTGAATCAATGCCACGTAGAATTAAGGCAGTTCTGAAGGCAAAAGGGGGTCCAACACCGTATTAGTATGGTGTTCCTAATAATTCTTTAGGTGAGTATATATATATATAAAGCTTGGATGGAATTTCAAAAATGGCAATGCAACTGCTTAGAGATTCATTTTGAGCAGTACCTTTACAGATTCCTAGTCCCTTCCCCCTGAGGGTTTTCTCCATCTACCACTCCTTCCTCAAGCTATATCCCAATTTTTTCCCCTCTTCCCTTTTCTTAAGGCTACATGCACACAAACGTATTTTGTTTCCATGTCCCTTGCATTGTTTTTGCGAATAGGATGCAGACCCATGCATTTCAATGTGCTATCTGCATCCGTATGTAGCTCTGCAAAAAAAAAAATAGAACATGTCGTATTCTTGTCCGTTTTGCAGACAAGGATAGGCATTGTTACAATGGATCCGCAAAAAAAAAAAGGATGCCATATAGAGATCATCCGTTTTTTTGCGAATCCGCAATTTGCAGACCGCAAAACACATACAGTCGTGTGAATGTAGCCTTAATCTTCAATCTTCAATTCCAGTCACCCACTTTTGCTCCTCTATGGTTTATTTTTATCTTTTTTCAGCATGGTGGCTCAGTGGTTAGCACTGGTGATTTGCAGCGCTGACGTTTTAGCTTTGAATCGGACCAAGGACACAAACTGCATGGAGTTTGTATGTTCTCCACGTGGTATGTTTTCCAGTATTAATAAGGTCCCCTTTAGTGGACCCCAGCATTAATAATGCGGCATTAGTGGACCTCAGGTCCCCATTAGTGGCCCCCAGCATTAATAATGCTGCATTAGTGGACCCCAGTATTAGTAAGGCCCCCATTAGTGGCTCCCAGTATTAATAATGCCCCATTAGAGGCCACAGAATTATTAATGTCCCCTCCCCCACGCTTCTTGTGCAAAAAAATAAATACAGTAAATAAAAATAAAATTCACCTCATCCATTTGATCATGCTGCAGTGAACACTCGCTGCTCACTGGATGCACAGGGCAAGATCTGCCCTCCAGCGTGATGATGTTTCGTAGGTCCTGTCTTGCGCATCCACTGAGTAGAGAGTGTTCTCCGTGGCACAATCAAATGGATGAGGTGAGTTTTATTTTAAAAAAAATGTAACACAAGCAGAATACGGGGGCAAAGGTTGTACTATTGAGCGCTCCACAATGGAAGCGCTCATTAGTAATCGTGCACAAGTGGCAACCCTACGCACGGCCCAGAGAGGGCACACATACCATAGGTTTGCCACCACTGGTCTAGCACAAGCGACAACCCCAGCCGCTTTGCTACAAGATTATCCAGTGGGTAGTCCTTCTAGGTTGTCATTTTGGCTTCTTGAACATGGATAAAAAGAAATATGGATTGAGTTAGTGGGTAGGGTTAATTTTTCTGTGAGATCTCTCTCCTTTATGTGAAGCTTTTTTTGTTTAGTGGAATGCTGTAATCAAAATATTGGATGTGTTTGATGAGTACGGCTACTTTCACACTCGCGTTTGGGGCGGATCAGTCTTGTATCTGCACAGACGGATCCGCACCAATAATGCAAACGCTTGTATCCGTTCATAACGGATCCGTTTGCATTATTCATTAAAAAAAAAGTCTAAGTCAAAACGGATCCGTATTGATTGATTGAAAGTCAATAGGGGGCGGATCCGTTTTCAATTGCACCATATTGTGTCAGTGAAAAACGTATCCGCCCCCATCGACTTACATTGTAAGTCTAGACGGACCCGTTTGGCTCCGCATAGTCAGGCGGTCACTAAAACGCTGCAAGCTGCGTTTTAGTGACCATCTAAAAAACGTAACGAAGACCAAACGCAGCCAAATTGATGCATTCTGAACGGATCCTTATCCATTCAGAATGCATTGGGGCTGAACTGATCCGTTTTGGGCCGCTTGTGAGAGCCCTGAACGGATCTCACAAACGGACCCAGAAACGCCAGTGTGAAAGTAGCCTAACTTCTACAATAAAGAAAATTCACTGCATAGACGGCATACAGTTGTAGCAATCTTTAACATGACATACAACAAAAGTAATTGAAAGTTAAAAGGGGTTGTGTCATATCAAACATTGGTGGCATAACACTAGGATATGCCACCAATGTCTGATAGGTGTGGGTCCTACCTCCTGGACCTGCACTTAAGTGCATGTGCGGCCGCCCTCCGTTCTTTATAAAGGGAGTGCATAAAATAGCCAAGCAGTCTCCTCAGCTATTTTCGGAAGTCCCATAGAAATGACTGGGAAGTGCACCATACAAGAGCAGCCACTTCTCCATTTACTTCTATGGGACTGACAGAAATAACCCAGTCAGTGCTCTGCTATTCCCATAGGAATTAATAAAATGGAGCCGCGCATGCAGGCTCTGTTTTAGAGACAGGGGTGGGTCCTAGCGATATGTCACCAATGTTTGAGATGACGCAATCCCTTTAATGCCAGAATCTGCTTCAAAGGGGTTGTCTCACTTCAGCAAATGGCATTTATCATGTAGAGAAAGTTAATACAAGGCACTTACTAATGTATTGTGATTGTCCATATTGCCTCCTTTGCCTGCTTAATAAATGTTTTCATTGCATTTTACACTGCTAGTTTCCACGGGTTATGATATGAATATTCTGTAATCCAGCAGAGGTGGCCGTGCTTGCACAGTATAGGAAAAAGCGACAGTCTCTCTGGTGGCTGGCACTGCAGAAGTAAGTGTAGGGTGGCACTTTTTGCTGTAGTGTACAAGCACGGCCACCACTGCTGGACTGCAGGATGGTCATAACCATGGAAATGAGCAGTGTATAATGTGATGTAAACATGAATCCAGCCAGCAAAGGAGGCAATATGGACAATCACAAGACATTAGTAAGTGCCTTGTATTAATTTTCTATACATGATAAATGCTATTTGCTAAAATGAGACTGACCCTTTGCAATTATTTAATGCACCATGGGTGTTAAGTTAACCAATGCCTTATCTGTATGAAATCTTCACATAATGATGACTTCAGTAAAATAGATTCTGTACAGACTATGTTTTATGTTTGATCGTAACCATCCAAAATTGGATTTCTGTCTAATGGACTTATGTACATAACGGTGGCAAAGTTGTTACATTAACAAGTGACCTCGGAAAAAGCACATCATAATCAGCTCTTTGATAACAACTTGCTCCACTGTTTTAATGGATTTTTTCTAAAACTGGTCCCCCCTGGGAACAGGCTGACATCATAAATAAGACTTTGTTAGCATCCCGCTGCTCCTGAAAAGCTTTTTCAGAATAGTCTCCCATGTATTAAGTAGTTCAAAACAGATTAAATACCAAAGTTTGATTCCTTTAGTGGTTACCGCGTAAGTCTGTCTGAGAACTAATGTACTGTGGGATTCATGCATATTCAAGTAATCTTCAGTCCTTGGTTGCATCTGCATCAAATATGGAGACGTAAAATGTTCAGTTGACTCTGAGTGCTTTACCTACCTTATGTCGTCTTATTTCAGACAGAGAACGAACACAATTCAAGAGACGTTATTCCCGGGAGAATGGCACAGTATTTCACAGTTTAAATGATATTCCATGTATGTATGGAACAATGTTCTTTGCAGATAGACGAGAGCATTTCAGTATTCCTTGAGATATAAACTTTAAATAGTCAGTGAAGTCAGCTCTTAAAATGCTACTTTATTCATATATAATATATTTATTGCATACGAATCATTAAAAAGGACTTGTCTGCCCTCATGGCATCTCTGTTTTAGCAAATATTGTCATTCCTATGCTTCCTATTCCTTAGGACTCATGCACACGACCGTATGTGTTTTTCAGTCTGCAAAACACGGATCCACAAAAAAAAAACGGATGACATCTGTGTTGCATCCGTTTTTTTGCTGATCCATTGTAACAATGCCTGTCCTTGTCCGCAAAATAGACAAGAATAGGTCATGTTATATTTTTTTGAGGAACGGACTTGTGGACATGAAGAAACGGAATGCACGCAGAGTCATTTAATTTTTAATTTTTTTTGCGGACCCATTGAAATGAATAGGTAAAAAAACGGAATGGAAAGGGAAAAAAATAAATAAATCTTTGTGTGCATGATCCCTTATGCTGTGATGTCCCCTAAATTATTATTCCCAGAATTAGATGAATACATTAAAGGCTTTCGGGGCAATTTTTTTATTGCATTGTACTCATTTTGAGCTAAAATTATTTTTTGGTCATTATTAAAAATATGAAGTCATTTTTTTCTGGACAGAGCCAACATGCTCTAGTAGCACACTTTGGGTGTTCTGTCTTCTCCATCAAACTAGGAGGAGACGGCCTCCTTATCTCTGCTCTCTGACATTATAAACACTCACTATAGCTCAATCCTTATCTTATTGATAAGAATGTGGCTTAAATAAGTGTTTATGACCTGTCAGTAGTTTAGAGATAAGGTTTATTAGATGACTAGCACAAAGTGAAAGTGAAAGTATATTGGGAATACAAGTATCTACTATACTTATAAGCCAGGCAATGCTCCTCTGGTTAAGAGGTATTCAAAATAGCTCTCTTTCCAAAAGGAAAAGAAGGCTGAACCTCTATTACCACCAGATTGAAGGTACTGTAGTTATCCCATAAGTCAAAACTTGACCTTTTAAATAGGCCTTAATCGATAACTTGGATAATAGCTAAGCCAATACTTCATCTGTAGACAGCTGTTTCAAGGTGATTGCCTCTCATCAGTGTAGAGTACAAAGAACTGGTTTAACTGGGTTAGAGGACTTTGTCAGGATACGATGGATAGTATTTCTTCTTATAGATAGCATTTAATCTGAGTCTTCTAGGCCAGGCAAAGCTCCTCTGGGAAAAAAAAAGGTATGCAAATTAACTCTATTTCCAAAAAGATTAGAAAGATGAACCTCTCTGATGCCCCCTGATGTAAGACAGCTATCCTGTAAGTCAATGATTGTAAGCAGGTCTTGATACATAACTTGGATAATAGCTAAGCCAGTACTTCATCTGTAGAAAGCTGTAGACAGTTCAGCTTTATTTTTATTTTTTGAAAGACAGCTAATTTGCATATTTTTACCCCGAGGAGCATTGCATGGCCTATAAGTCTCATTATGCCTACTAAGTGCTCTCCATAAGGAGAAATAGTACTGCCTACATCCTGATAAAGGGCCTCTTACCCAGTTAAGCCAGTTTACTCTTCTCTGCACTGTTCAGAGGCAATCACAATTTGGTACATGTTGTCACATCTTGAAATATGACCCTGTTATCCTAAGTCACATTCCCTGTTGAGCTGGAAAATCAAGACAGGTGAGCTCGAAGCAATGGATTATTCTTGTGCATGTGCTTCATAAATAGGTCTTAAACCTTATACAAAATTGTGCACCAAAATAAATTTTGTCAATGGTGTAAATTTATGACATAATAAGATTAGTAAATTTGTCACTTGTGACTCCCAAAAAAATGTTGACCTTGCACATAGACTCTTGTGTCAGGTATATTGAACTTTGTCATTATTCCATGCAAGTTAATTTAGCGCAAAAAGTAAAATTCCACAAGTGTTTTTAATTAGTGGGATTCGATTTGCTCATCTCTAGTCATCACTGGTGTGGCATGATCACGTGGTGATGTATTCATGCTCTCTGCAGATCCTTTGGCAGATTTGCTTTAATCAAGACGGTAGTGGATGGTCTCTTCACAATCAAGTTGATAAGTGCAATTTTTTTCATTTTCAGCCACCATTTTAGGAAAAATTCACTGCTTTGATTCTCTTAACACTATTCATAAATATATACAGTACTGCCTGCACAACCCTTTTAATGTTTTGCAGACTTTAAAGACATATTTACCTAAAAACGTATTTGTTTTTGGAAAAAAAAAATATATCAAACAAATTTATTCAGACCAACCATTAAAATGAATTAAGATATGAGACCCAGGAATTCACACCCTAGACTAGACTTCTAAAATCAAATTCAAATTCCAGACCAAAGTGTCTGGAGTCTGATTAGTTTTAAAAATGATTAGATTGCAGTCACACTATTACAATTAATTCAGATTAGAGACCAGGCAAAAAGTGAAAAAATATATGCACTCATGGACAAAAAATGCACAAAAAGGTGATTAGAATATTAGAGAAAAAGGATACGTTTATTGGGGAAAACTGTATAATTAAAAGGAAGCTCTAATACCCTGTTTGGCCGCCTCTAGTCTGGAAACATGATGAGATACAGTTAGCCTTGTGTAACGGTCACGTACACACACACAGGGGGGAGGATAGTGACCACTGCGCTCCACCCTCACACCTGGCCCTGCCTACTTGCCTCACGAGTCCTGATGACAGGGGACAACTGGAAGGCAGTCCCGAACTTAGAATACGTGCGGGAAGGACAGACAAGACAAATAACGGATAGTGAACGGACCGGGTCAAAACCAAGAGGACAACGCAGTACAGAGGGATAAGCAAAGAATGGTCAGGAGACGCCGGGGTCATAAATACCAGGAGAGTCGAGAAGTACCAAAGGAGTCCGCAAAGAAAAGTCAGGTGGAAGCCGAGGTCAAAATACCAGGAGGGATGCGCAGTACAGGAGGAGCAGGCAAAGGATCGTCAGGGAACAGGATCAGGTAAGTATACAGGTATCCAACAAACGCCAGGAACCTAAATTAACAGGCAACCTGTGGCCAGCAGGCTGCCTGTATTTATAGTGGGGAGTGAGGGTCAAGTGACGTGGCCAGGGTCACATGACCAACAGACCGACCAGTCGAGCACCGAGTGATCAGCTCGGCGCTCAAGGCAGACCTAGGAGCAGGGAGCCTCCCAGCTAGCAAAGCCGCCCTGGGAACGAGGTCAAACACAGATCCTCGCTCCCGAAGCTAAGCAGCAGGTCTGCAGGTGATGGAAGACCGAGTGCGCCTTCGGCACCCCGTTACAATACCCCTCCTTTCACGAGGGGCCACCGGACCCAGAACTTTAGGCGATGGCCTTTCAGGGTGTTCTAAATTAAATTTTCGAACAAGTCTAGGAGCATGAACCTCCCTGGCAGGTACCCAAGATCTCTCTTCAGGTCCATACCCCTTCCAGTGAATCAGGTACTGCAAGGAATTACGCACCTTCCTGACATCCACTATTTTAGACACCACATACTCGACAGCATCATTAACAAGAACCGGCAGAGGCGAGGCTTTCGATGGTACTACCGGTTCAAAATATTTTTTAATTAGAGATTTATGGAACACATTTTGAATGTGGAATGACTCGGGCAGCTCCAACCTAAATGATACCTGGTTAATCATGATCTTATATGGTCCAATAAAACGAGGAGCAAACTTTTTAGAATCTACCTTAAGAGAGAGATTCTTGGAGGACAACCATACCTTAATCCCAACCTGAAAATTCACCCTCCTTGAACGTCTCCTATCGGCCTTGAGTTTCTGAACTTTGAGCCTTTTCTAAGTTCGATTGAACCCGGGCCCAAACTGTGCACAGATCAGAGGAGAGCCTATCCGCCTCAGGGTTAGAGCAGGAGACGGATGAGCCAGAATGAAAACGGGGATGGAAACCATGGTTACAAATGAAAGGTGAAACCCCAGCAGAAGAATTGACACGGTTATTCAAAGCAAATTCAGCCAATGGAATAAATTTAACCCATAATTGCTGGTCATCACAACCTCAAGAATTGTTCCACAGACTGATTATGGCGTGCAGTCTGCCCATTACTCTCAGGGTGGTAGGCAGAGGAAAAAGACTATGAAATTTTACATTTTTGACAGAAGGCCCTCCAGAATTTGGAGACAAACTGCACACCCCTGTCAGAAACAATATTTTCCGGGATAACATGCAATCGAACAATTTCTTTCACAAAAATAGACGCCAGGGTTTTGGCATTCGGGAATTTAGACAGGGGAATGAAATGGACCATCTTGCTTAACCTATCGACCACTACCCAAACCACAGTCTTACCCTCCGTCGGCGGTAGGTCAGTTATAAAGTCCATCGAGATATGGGACCAGGGTCTACTGGGAATGGGTAGGGGTTAGAGTTGAGCGAACACCTGGATGTTCGGGTTCGAGAAGTTCGGCCGAACTTCCCGGAAATGTTCGGGTTCGGGATCCGAACCCGACCTGAACTTCGTCCCGAACACGAACCCCATTGAAGTCAATGGGGACCCGAACTTTGACACTAAAAAGGCTGTAAAACAGCCCAGGAAAGGGCTAGAGGGCTGCTAAAGGCAGCAAAATGTAGTTAATCCCCTGCAAACAAATGTGGATAGGGAAATGAATTAAAGTAAAAATAAAATAAATAAAAATTAACCAATAGAAATTGGAGAGAGGTCCCATATCTGGCTTCATGTCAGCAGAGAATCAGTCTTCATGTCATAGCAGAGAATCAGGCTTCACGTCACCCAACACTGGAACAGTCCATTGTCAGATATTTTGGCCCCGGCACCCAGACAGAGGAGAGAGGTCCCATAACAGAGATTCAGGCTTCATGTCAGCAGAGAATCAGTCTTCATGTCATAGCAGAGAATCAGGCTTCATGTCAGACAAAACTGGAACAGTCCATTGTCAGATATTTAGGCCCCGGCACCCAGACAGAGGAGAGAGGTCCCATAACAGAGATTCAGGCTTCATGTCAGCAGAGAATCAGTCTTCATGTCATAGCAGAGAATCAGGCTTCACGTCACCCAACACTGGAACAGGCCACTGTCAGATATTTTTAGGCCCCGGCACCCAGACAGAGGAGAGGTTCATTCAACTTTGGGTTGCCCCGCAATATAATGGTAAAATGAAAATAAAAATAGGATTGAATGAGGAAGTGCCCTGGAGTACAATAATATATGGTTAAGGGGAGGTAGTTAATGTCTAATCTGCACAAGGGATGGACAGGTCCTGTGGGATCCATGCCTGGTTCATTTTTATGAACGTCAGCTTGTCCACATTGGCTGCAGACAGATGGCTGCGTTTGTCTGTAATGACGCCCCCTGCCGTGCTGAATACACGTTCAGACAAAACGCTGGCCGCCGGGCAGGCCAGCACCTCCAAGGCATAAAAGGCTAGCTCTGGCCACGTGGACAATTTGGAGACCCAGAAGTTGAATGGGGCCGAACCATCAGTCAGTACGTGGAGGGGTGTGCACAGGTACTGTTCCACCATGTTAGTGAAATGTTGCCTCCTGCTAACACGTTCCGTATCAGGTGGTGGTGCAGTTAGCTGTGGCGTGTTGACAAAACTTTTCCACATCTCTGCCATGCTAACCCTGCCCTCAGAGGAGCTGGCCGTGACACAGCTGCGTTGGCGACCTCTTGCTCCTCCTCTGCCTTCGCCTTGGGCTTCCACTTGTTCCCCTGTGACATTTGGGAATGCTCTCAGTAGCGCGTCTACCAATGTGCGCTTGTACTCGCGCATCTTCCTATCACACTCCAGTGCAGGAAGTAAGGTGGGCACATTGTCTTTGTACCGTGGATCCAGCAGGGTGGCAACCCAGTAGTCCGCACACGTTAAGATGTGGGCAACTCTGCTGTCGTTGCGCAGGCACTGCAGCATGTAGTCGCTTATGTGTGCCAGGCTGCCCAGAGGTAAGGACAAGCTGTCCTCTGTGGGAGGCGTATCGTCATCGTCCTGCGTTTCCCCCCAGCCACGCACCAGTGATGGGCCCTAGCTGCGTTGGGTGCCACCCCGCTGTGAACATGCTTCATCCTCCTCCACCTCCTCCTCCTCCTCCTCGTCCTCCTCGTCCTCCAGTAGTGGGCCCTGTCTGGCCACATTTGTACCTGGCCTCTGGTGTTGCAAAAAACCTCCCTCTGAGTCACTTCTAAGAGACTGGCCTGAAAGTGCTAAAAATGACCCCTCTTCCTCCTCCTCCTCCTCCTCCTCCTGGGCCACCTCCTCTTCCATCATCGCCCTAAGTGTTTTCTCAAGGAGACATAGTAGTGGTATTGTAACGCTGATAACGGCGTCATCGCCACTGGCCATGTTGGTGGAGTACTCGAAACAGCGCAACAGGGCACACAGGTCTCGCATGGAGGCCCAGTCATTGGTGGTGAAGTGGTGCTGTTCCGCAGTGCGACTGACCCGTGCGTGCTGCAGCTGAAACTCCACTATGGCCTGCTGCTGCTCGCACAGTCTGTCCAGCATGTGCAAGGTGGAGTTCCACCTGGTGGGCACGTCGCATATGAGGCGGTGAGCGGGAAGGCCGAAGTTCCGCTGTAGCGCAGACAGGCGAGCAGCGGCAGGATGAGAACGCCGGAAGCGCGCACAGACGGCCCGCACTTTATGCAGCAGCTCTGACATGTCGGGGTAGTTGTGAATGAACTTCTGCACCACCAAATTCAGCACATGCGCCAAGCAAAGGATGTGCGTCAAACCGGCTAGTCCCAGAGCTGCAACGAGATTTCGCCCATTATCGCACACCACCAGGCCGGGCTTGAGGCTCACCAGCAGCAACCACTCGTCGGTCTGTTGTTCTATACCCCGCCACAACTCCTGCGCGGTGTGGGGCCTTTCCCCCAAACATATGAGTTTCAGAATGGCCTGCTGACGTTTACCCCGGGCTGTGCTGAAGTTGGTGGTGAAGATGTGTGGCTGACTGGATGAGCAGGTGGGAGAAGAGGAGGAGGAAGCCGAGTAGGAGGAGGAGGTAACAGGAGGCAAAGAATGTTGCCCTGCGATCCTTGGCGGCGGAAGGACGTGCGCCAAACAGCTCTTCGCCTGGGGCCAAGCCGCCACTACATTTACCCAGTGTGCAGTTAGGGAGATATAGCGTCCTTGGCCGTGCTTACTGGTCCACATATCTGTGGTTAGGTGGACCTTGCCACAGATGGCGTGGCGCAGTGCACACTTGATTTTATCGGATACTTGGTTGTGCAGGGAAGGCACGGCTCTCTTGGAGAAGTAGTGGCGGCTGGGAACAACATACTGTGGGACAGCAAGCGATATGAGCTGTTTGAAGCTGTCTGTGTCCACCAGCCTGAATGACAGCATTTCATAGGCCAGTAGTTTAGAAATGCTAGCATTCAGGGCCAGGGATCGAGGGTGGCTAGGTGGGAATTTACGCTTTCTCTCAAATGTTTGTGAGATGGAGAGCTGAACGCTGCCGTGTGACATGGTTGAGATGCTTGGTGACGGAGGTGGTGGTGGTGTTGGTGGTACATCCTCTGTTTGCTGGGCGGCAGGTGCCAACGTTCCTCCAGAGGCGGAGGAAGAGGCCGAGGCGGCAGCAGCAGAAGAGGTAGCAGGGGGAGCCTGAGTGAGTTCCTTGTTTTTAAGGTGTTTACTCCACTGCAGTTCATGCTTTGCATGCAGGTGCCTGGTCATGCAGGTTGTGCTAAGGTTCAGAACGTTAATGCCTCGCTTCAGGCTCTGATGGCACAGCGTGCAAACCACTCGGGTCTTGTCGTCAGCACATTGTTTGAAGAACTGCCACGCCAGGGAACTCCGTGAAGCTGCCTTTGGGGTGCTGGGTCCCAGATGGCGGTGGCCAGTAGCAGACGGACTCTCTTGGCGACGGGTGTTCTGCTTTTGCCCACTGCTCCCTCTTTTGCTACGCTGTTGGCTCGGTCTCACCACTGCCTCTTCCTCCGAATTCTGAAAGTCAGTGGCACGACCTTCATTCCATGTGGGGTCTAGGACCTCATCGTCCCCTGCATCGTCTTCCACCCAGTCTTTCTCCCTGACCTCCTGTTCAGTCTGCACACTGCAGAAAGACGCAGCAGTTGGCACCTGTGTTTTGTCATCAGAGACGTGCTGAGGTGGTATTCCCATGTCCTTATCATTAGGAAACATAAGTGGTTGTGCGTTAGTGCATTCTATCTCTTCCACCCGTGGGGAAGGGCTAGGTGGATGCCCTTGGGAAACCCTGCCAGCAGAGTCTTCAAACAGCATAAGAGACTGCTGCATAACTTGAGGCTCAGACAGTTTCCCTGATATGCATGGGGGTGATGTGACAGACTGATGGGCTTGGTTTTCATGCGCCATCTGTGCGCTTTCTGCAGAAGACTGGGTGGGAGATAATGTGAACGTGTTGGATCCACTGTCGGCCACCCAATTGACTAATGCCTGTACCTGCTCAGGCCTTACCATCCTTAGAACGGCATTGGGCCCCACCAAATATCCCTGTAAATTCTGGCGGCTACTGGGACCTGAGGTAGTTGGTTCACTAGGACGTGTGGCTGTGGCAGAACGGCCACGTCCTCTCGCAGCACCAGAGGGTCCACTAACACCACCACGACCATGTCCGCGTCCCTTACTAGATGTTTTCCTCATTGTTACCGTTCACCACAATAATAAAAAAATTATTTGGCCCAATGTATTGAATTCAAATTCAGGCCTTTTTTTTACAGGCACCTAACACTATCTGGCTATCTATTTAGGTACCGTATTACACTATTACAGGCACAACAGTAACGACAGATTGAGCTGAATATAAATTGTAGGCCTAGTATTTAGGCGCTGGGTGACAGGTATACGTTTACGTACAGAATTATTTAAACTTGGAAATGCACGGTAGCGTGTAAAGTTATTGAGGATGACACTATCCGCACCTTCAATCTAATATACCCTTTTATGGATCAATTTAAACTTGGCCTGATACAGCAGAAAAAAAATATTTAGGGGATTTCTAAGTTGGGAATTGTATTCAACCCAGAACAAAAACTGTGCTTTGGCGGACACTAAATAAATTGACCAGCCTCAGCAATAAACATAGATTTAGCTGAATATAAATTTTAGGCCTATTATTTAGGCGCTGGGTGACAGGTATACGTTTACGGACAGAATTATTTAAACTTGGAAATGCACGGTAGCGTGTGAAGTTATTGAGGATGACACTATCCGCACCTTCAATCTAATATACCCTTTTATGTTTAGATTTAACCTTGGCCTGATAGTAATTCCCTAAATTTGTGGTTTCTACTCTAAGTTGGGAATTGTATTTCAACCCAGAACAAAAACTGTGCTTTGGCAGACACTAAATAGATTGACCAGCCACAGCAGTATCAACAGATTTAGCTGAATATAAATTGTAGGCCTAGTATTTAGGCGCTGGATGACCGGTATACGTTTACGGACAGAATTAGACTTGGTGATGCACAGTAGCGTGTGAAGTTATTGAGGATGACCCTATCCGCACCTTCAGTCTAATATACCCTTTTATGGATCAATTTAAACTTGGCCTGATACAGCAGAAAAAAAATATTTAGGGGATTGCTAAGTTGGGAATTGTATTCAACCCAGAACAAAAACTGTGCTTTGGCGGACACTAAATAAATTGACCAGCCTCAGCAATAAACACAGATTGAGCTGAATATAAATTTTAGGCCTATTATTTAGGCGCGGGTGACAGGTATACGTTTATGGACAGAATTATTTAAACTTGGAAATGCACGGTAGCGTGTGAAGTTATTGAGGATGACACTATCCGCACCTTCAATCTAATATACCCTTTTATGGATCAATTTAAACTTGGCCTGATACAGCAGAAAAAATAATATTTAGGGGATTGCTAAGTTGGGAATTGTATTCAACCCAGAACAAAAACTGTGCTTCGGCAGACAGCAGACAGTATTACAATTGGCTAGCCACAGCTGAAACACCAGATTTAGGGTACTGCTATTTTGGCCAATTGTATTTTACCCCTTAATAAAATAGCAAGCACAGCCAAGCCCCTGATGTAGGATATAGCAAAAAAAAAAAACACACTATTGATGGTTAAATGGACTTGGTGGCAGCTTGTGCTGGCGCACCACAAGACACAAAATGGCCGCCGATCTCCCAAGAAAAAAGTGACATAAAAACGCTCTGGGCAGCCTAAAAACAGTGAGAAATTAAATAGCAGCAGTTCAATGATCCACAGCTGTAGATCGATCACTGAATTAAGTGTTTTTGCTGAGTAAATCCCTGCCTAATCTCTCCCTAACAGCAGCAGCTGCAACCTCTCCCTACACTGATCATAGCAGAGTGACGTGCGGCGCTACGTGACTCCAGCTTGAATAGAGGCTGAGTCACATGGTGCACTGGCCAATCACAGCCATGCCAATAGTAGGCATGGCTGTGATGGCCTCTTGGGGCAAGTAGTATGACGCTTGTTGATTGGCTGCTTTGCAGCCTTTCAAAAAGCGCCAAGAAAGCGCCGAACACCGAACCCGAACCCGGACTTTTACAAAAATGTTCGGGTTCGGGTCCCTGTCACGGACACCCCTATACAGTTCGGGTTCGCTCATCCCTAGTAGGGGTCATAGGTTACCAGCAGGGTGAGTCCTAGGTGTCTTGGACCTGGCACAAACCTCACAGGCTGACACGTAGGACTTGACATCCCTAGTTAGAGTGAGCCACCAATAAGATCTAGAAACCAGATACTTAGTGCCATCAAGACCCGGATGTCCACAAAAGGCAGAATCGTGACACTCACCCAACAGCTGGAGACGAAATTGTACGGGAACAAAACAACTTATCTGTTGGGGTGGATACCAGTGACAGATGTTGTTCAGACCTAATGCGAGCCGAGATATCCTGGGTTAGAGCTGCTATGAAGATTTTTGCTGGTAGGATGCATTCAGGTGGCACCTCAGTAGGTTGAAAAGCATGGAAGCTCCGAGATAATGCGTCCGCCTTCACATTTTTACTTCCCGGCCTGAACGTAATGGAAAAATTAAAACAAGTAAAAAACAGAGCCTATCTGGCTTGACGGGGATTCAACCTCTTAGCAGACTAGAGAAACATAAGGTTTTTATGGTCAGTGACAACAGATACACAATGCCTTGCCCCCTCCAGAAAATGCCTCCACTCCTCAAATGCCCATTTAATGGCCAGCAGCTCCCTATTCCCTATGTCGCAGTTTCTCTCCGTGGGAGAGAATTTTCTGGAGAAGAAGGCACACGGTCTCAGGTTAGTGAGGCTAGCAGGGCCTTGTGAAAGGACTGCTCCTGCGCCGTCCTCGGACGCATCCACCTCCACAATAAAAGGTCTCTCCTGATCAGGCTGGATCAGAATGGGAGCGCTACTGAATGCCTTTTTTAATTTTTCAAATGAAGAAATGGCCTCAGTAGACCAATTCTCCAAATCCGCCCCTTTCTTAGTAAGGTTGGTCAATCGCTTAGCAATTACAGAAAAATTCATAATAAATTTACGATAGTAATTGGCGAAACCTAAGAACCGTTGTAAGGCCTTTTAAGGATGAAGGTCTTACCCATTCCTTAATTGCTATTGCCTTTAAGATGGATCCTGGTAAGGTGTGAGGAGTCAGAACATGCCCTAGAAACAGAATCTCCTGTATACCAAAGACACATTTCCCTTGCTTAGCGAATAGCTGATTCTCCTTCAACACCTCTAGTACTTGTTTAACATGAGACACATGGGATTCGAAGTCAGGAGAGAATATCAAAATGTCGTCAAGATAGACAGTAACAAATTTACCTAAGAACTCCCTAAGAATGTCATTCATAAAGTTTTGGAACACAGCTGGGGCATTGCTGAGTCCAAAATGCAATACCTGATATTCAAAGTGTCCTGCCGGAGTATTGAACGCCATCTTCCATTCGTCTCCCTCCTTTATTCGGATTAGATTGTATGCCCCTTTAAGGTCAATCTTGGAAAACCAGGTTGCCCCCAGAACCTGGTTAAATAAATCTGGAATCAATGGGAGGGAGTATCTATTCTGGACAGTGATTTTATTTAATCTCCGGTAATTGATACATGGCCTAAGACCACCATCTTTTTTCTTAACGAAGAAAACCCCCGCCCCTATAGGAGAGACAGAAGGTCTAATATGCCCTTTACCAAGGCTCTCCTTAATATAATCTTCCATGGCCTTGCGTTCGGGCTTAGAAAGATTATAAATTCGCCCCTTAGGAAACTTGGCCCCCTCTACTAGCTCTATAGTACAATCATAAGGTCTATTGGGGGGTAGAACCTCTGGGGTTGGTGATGAGAATACATCAGAATATTCCCTAACAACAGTGGGTAAAGTATCAGACTTTACTGAGACCCCAGCCTGTACCACGGACAAGCACGAGTCACACTTAGGCCCCATCTCACAAACTCCCCCATGGACCAAGCTATAGTGGGGTTATGTAGTCTGAGCCAAGGCAACCCTAGTATTACCTCAACTGGTAGGTTCTCCAGGACTAAAAGGGAACATCTCTCTGAGTGGCACACACCCACTGTTAGAGAAATCTCTGAGGTACATGAGCTCACCGTACCACCAATAAGAGGAGTAGCATCAATAGCCATGACATGGATAGGAGTTGGTAAAGCAAACATTGGAATACCCAATCTTACAGCGTACTCAGAGTCAATAAAGCTGTCCACTGAGCCAGAATAAATAAAGGCCTTATCCGGCCATTTATCTACGCCCAGAGAAATCGTAATGGGTACCAAAAGCTTACATTTAGAAAAATCAGGGTGTACCTGGTCTTTAGGTTGCCTTGCCTTAGGAGACTTGACAGAGAGGACCTTCTTAGGACACTGGTTGATCCAATGGTCAGGATCTCCACAGTAAAAGCATTCTCCACGTCTGCAGCGAAGATTCCCTCGGGTCATGCCAACCTGCATGGGTTACTTGGTGGAGACCTCAGCGTTGTCTCTGGGATAGGACTCTGGCTGGACCACCATCTGGGAAGAGAACTGTCGTTCCTGTCGTCTCTCTCTAACCCGTCGGTCAAGTCGGACAACAAGGGTCATCATCTCCTCTAAGGTCTCTGGAAGTTGATAACTGACCAGAAGATCCTTAAAATTATCAGACAGACCTGGCCTGAACTGACTCTTCAGGGCTGGTTCGTTCCATCCTGAGGGGACACACCACCTTCTGAATTGGGTGCAATAATCCTCCGCAGGTAGATTGCCCTGAACCAGTGCCTTTAGAGTTGTCTCGGCTACCAGAGCCCTGTCTGGTTCATCATAGAGGGTACCCAGGGCCTGAAAGAACCCCTCCAAGTTAAACAACTGGCGCCAGCAGGTAAAGAGAACGCCCAGTCCTGGGGATCACCCTGTAGTCGGGAAATTATAATGCCCATGCGTTGACTCTCGGGGCCAGAGGACACGGGGCGCAAATGGAAGTAAAGTCTGCAACTCTCCTTAAAAGAGAGAAACTTCTTCCGGTCTCCAGAAAACGGTTCTGGGAGCTTAATCTGGGGCTCAAAATGCGGACTGGAGGCCTGAGAAGTGGAAGAACCTTGCCCTAACTGAAAAGAACTGAGTTTTTCCCTTAGCTCCTGCACCATCTGCATCAGATTTAGAGACATGGTCAGTCAGGGTCACCAGAGGATTCATTATACAGTGGTTATTGGGCCTGTTAATCTGTAACGGTCACGTACACACACACACACACACACACACAGGGGGGAGGATAGTGACTACTGCGCTCCGCCCTCACCCCTGGCCCTGCCTTCTTGCCTCACGAGTCCTGATGACAGGGGACAACTGGATGGCAGTCCCTAACTTAGGATACGTGCGTGAAGGACAGACAAGACAAATAACGGATAGTGAACGGACCAGGTCAAAACCAAGAGGACAACGCAGTACAGAGGGATAAGCAAAGAATGGTCAGGAGACGTCGGGGTCATAAATACCAGGGGAGTCGAGAAGTACCAAAGGAGTCTGCAAAGAAAAGTCAGGTGGAAGCTGAGGTCAAAATACCAGGAGGGATGTGCAGTACAGGAGGAGCAGGCAAAGGATCGTCAGGGAACAGGATCAGGTAAGAATACAGGTATCCAACAAACGCCAGGAACCTAAATTAACAGGCAACTTGTGGTCAGCAGGCTGCCTGTATTTATAGTGGGGAGTGAGGGTCATGTGACGTGGCCAGCGTCACATGACCGACAGACCGACCAGTCGAGCACCGAGTGATCAGCTCGGCGCTCAAGGCAGACCTAGGAGCAGGGAGCCTCCAAGCTAGCAAAGCCGCCCTGGAAACAAGATCAAACACAGATCCTCGCTCCCGAAGCTAAGCAGCATGTCTGCGGCTGATGGGAAACCGAGTGCACCTTCAGCACCCCGTTACACCTTGAAGGCATACATGTTCTGTATGGTATCCTTGAGCACATTTGCCCACATATATTTCATCTGGGCTTGTAGATCCTGGACATTTGTATGTTGCCAAAGCTGGCATCTCAGCTGTTCCCATAAATGCTTGACTGGCAATAAATCTGGCAGCCGGGCAAGCCAAGGAAGCATTGCGATCTGACAGAGAAATGCCTTGCTGTGTGTGGGAAAACATTATTATTCTGCCGAAAAATGCCAGTTGGAAGCCCTGACATGAGAGACAACACATGTGGCTGCAGGATGTCCTCCACATATTGCTGAGCTGTTAATGTATATTGTATCACTACTAGGGGTTACCAAAGGTTGTATGTGATGGCCCCCCAGATCATCACACCAGCACTTGAAGCAGTGTGTTGCTCCACAGCAAAGGCAGAATTGAAGCACTTACCATGAGGCCTCTATACTTGAACCAGACTGTTGTGGAATCCCAAACAAAAACTGGTTTTGTTGCTTAAGATTATATTTAGACAAGAGCTATTTGAAGTTGACGAAGTGGAATTCGATCCGAATCTCAGGAGAAATTTGATTCGCACCGAATCAGAATTTCTTCACGCTTCATGGTAATGAATCACAAGTTTTTCCTAAAATGGCTGCTGCACGTGTGAGGACATGGAGCAAGGAACTCTAGGAAGGTGGGATCACCCATAATGCCATGCATGCAGCCAATCAGCAGCCAGTCAGCTCTGTGATGTCACAGCCCAATAAATAGCCTCAGCCATCTTGAATTCTGCCATTTTCCAGTGTACTTAGTGCAGGGAGAGATGTCAGCAGGCGCTAGGGACAGTGCTAAAAAAAAAACTTAATTGATTTACAAGTTCAGAGAACGATTATTACAGGTGTAGGTAAAGGATAGGGAGGAATCATTCCACAGCATTTATGTTGAACAGGGTTCAGTAGGGGAGGTTACAGCCTGGGTAATAAGAACAATCCTATTACACCTTGCTGCACTGACTGCGGACCCAAATTACCATTATACAGCTCTGTAGTTCCAGCAAACCGTTCTTGTAATTGGGGTGCAAGTGCTGTTTGATACATGATACTTGAGTTATTAGTTTTGGCCCTGTGACTGCCCAAATAAGTGAAATGTGCAGTGATTCTAAGAGCGACGCCTGTCATCTGCATGTCATACTGACTCACAGTATTGTTTCACTACCACAGCATACTCCCTATGTGTGTTACTGCAAGGCACAGTGTTCTACACCACTATACAGGCTCTCTGTAGCCAGCAAATATCAATTTTTTAACACGATTCACCGCAAATAAATTTGGATTGAACCAAATTTTTTTTTTAAATTTGACGAACCGGCCGAATAGAATTTTTAAAAAATTCGCTCATCTCTAATTATTTTGTTCCAGTCTGTAGCAATTCAAGTTTCTTGTTCACAGTACCACTTGAAGGCGATGGTGGCTGGCTGTCAATGACAGGACACGTAATGGGTCCCATGATGCCAAATTTCCTTCTGATAAGCAACAGAAAATTATCCAGGCAGAGACAGGGGTGCGTAATGAAGCTGCCGACTGTGTCAAGATGATGATAAATGAAAATGTGGTTACTGCTCATGCTTGGTATATCAAACAATCCTCTCTATTGGTGGTCTGTCTGGGCCATTCAGAGTGTGTTTGCCATGTATGCTTGTCCACAAATAACTACTACTCCCAGCACCTCCTAACAGCTAGGTCAGAAAGGCCTAGATGACAGTCAATTTGGCAAATAAACCAACCTACTTCTCTCAGTTCAATGATGTGTCCGTTCTCAAAGTCTGTCAATTAGGCAAAATATTTCAAGTATGTCATAAAAGTATGTCTAGCAGTCTACGATCTCTCACCAAGAGGTTTGCTGCCCAAAATTAGCCTCTGAAAGGCTTTTTATGGTGCAGTCGGAGAAGCACTTTAATGCCCTTTTGTGGCAAGATTTTGTGTCAGACAGCACTTGTAATCGTTTACATATCCTCCTGAGACATAACTGCATGGCAAATTTTGCAGCAATCCAACTTTTGTACAGTACCTTGTGTTGGTAGTTTTTCTTATGATGTCCAGACAGCTTGCATCCCTGGCTTGGATTCAGACTCTGGTTTACCAGTTGAGTACCCAAGCTATATGTTATAAGTTGTTCAGAACAAATCAATTGAAGGTAAGTTTTACAAAGAGAGTTAGGGGTCACAAATATAAATTTTCTGTATAGTTAGAGATGAGCACATTTTTTTCATGTCTGATTCTGCAATTTTATTTATGTTTTTACATTGATTTGGGATCAAATCAAATATGCTCCATTTGCCCTGAAAATTGCTGAGAGGGAGAATCTAGTATGCTACTCTGGATTTCTGGGAAATATACAGGTGAAACTCAGAAAATTTGAATATCATGCAAAGCTCATTTTGTTCAGTAATGCAACTTAAAAGGTGAAACTAACATATGAGATAGACTCATTACATGCAAAGTGAGATATTTCAAGCCTTTATTTGTTATAATTTGGATGATTATGGCTTACAGTTTATGAAACCTCAAAATCTCAATTTTGAGGTACCCTTTGCTCAGGGGGTATGGATTAATTAGCTTATTACAGTGTGATACTTTGAGCCTAGAATATTGAACCTTTTTTGCAAAATTCTAATTTTAAGCTGCATTAATGTAATTCCTTTTAATTTGCATTACTGAAATAAATTGACTTTTGCACAATATTCTAATTATTCGAGTTTCACCTGTATATGCATTGTCTGGAGTATTGTGGGCAATATTGCTCTGAGTTTCTGGAAAAATTGTCTGCAAATTTGCATTTCATTTAGCTTTCTTTTACTTTTGGAGGGGAAGCTAATTTGAATATATTTTGCATAAACCCAAAGATATTCAAATTAGCATTTTTGTTAAAAGGAAAATAAAGCTAAGCCTTTCTGATGCTAGCAAATTTAATATACGCTAATTTGCATATATTTTTTCCCCAGGAACTCAGAACAGCATTGCGTGGCCTACAAATACTCCTCATGCATGCTAGGTGTTCTCCAAAAATGAGAAAATTATCCACCAGACAACACATATGTATATTTCCCAGAAAGCCAGAGTAGCATACTCTCTCTTAGGAGATTTGGGACAAATTCCAAATTGGTAGAATTGATTTGCTCATCTCTAAGGTGGAGTTTGAATGTGTTGGTATTGTCCTCTTGCACAGTATTGCAAAGGTTAATCACACATACATAGATATCAACATGACTTAAAACATCAATGTTGAAAATACATGTTGTAGTCAATGGCTTATTTCTCAAGACTAAATTCAAACTTGTAATATGAAGTCACTTAGTGCTATCTATAGTGAGGTGTGCTTTAAACAAGCTGCACAAACAATATTATCAGTATTTTACATTAAGGCTTAATGGTTTTTACAATTACCAATTAAACCAGAAACTGTGGAATTGAGTGTTCCCTACTCTACAGATTTTGCAGCACTTTAACTGAGTTAATTAAAAACAACCAAATCTAATTAAAGTAAATAGCTGATGAAAATTCGAAATCTGATTATATTTATTTTTCCAGTTGGTAGTTTGTAAAGTACAAAGCAGATTATAAAATGAATGCACTGCAGTCTTATTACACACACCAGCGTGTCCTGCAGCACTAACCATGTGGCTGGAACCAATACATATTAAGTATTAGGTTCCATCTGCTTATTGATGTGGTGAGATGACTAATGTTGGAGTTATTACAGTACAAACATAAAAGAATAGAATATTTTATTCACTTGCTGTTTTGTGCAGTTTAGTAACGTGTCGGTAACTTATTGCTACATATGTACAATCAGGGGCGTAACTACCATAGCGGCAGACCATGTGACTGCTATGGGGCCCAGGGCAAGAGGGGGCCCAGTCTTAGTTCGAATTATCTCCTCTTCTACTAGAGGTGAAAACTTGGTCAACTCAGGACTTTACCCTCTAAGAAAGGGTTCCTCAACTCCAGTCCTCAGGGCCCACTTGCTGGTCATGTTTTTAGGATTTCTTTAGTATTGAGCAGGTGATATACAGTCAGGTCCATAAATATTTGGACATGGACACAATTCCAACATTTACGGCTCTATACACCACCACAATGGATTTGAAATGAAACAAACAGGATGTGCTTTAACTGCAGACTGTCAGCTTTAATTTGAGGGTATTTACATCCAAATCAAGTGAACGGAGTAGGAATTACAACAGTTTGCATATGTGCCTCTCACTTGTTAAGGGACCAAAAGTAATGGGACAATAGGCTTCTCAGCTGTTTCATGGCCAGGTGTGTGTTATTCCCTCATTATCGCAATTACTATGAGCAGATAGAAGGTCCAGAGTTAATTTCAAGTGTGCTATTTGCATTTGGACTATGTTGCTGTCAACTCTCAAGATGAGATCCAAAGAGCTGTCACTATCAGTGAAGCAAGCCATCATTAGGCTGAAAAAACAAAACAAACCCATCAGAGAGATAGCAAAAACATTAGGCGTGGCCAAAACAACTGTTTGGAACATTCTTAAAAATAAGGAACGCATCGGTGAGCTCAGCAACACCAAAAGACCACGGAAAAAAACTGTGGTGGATGACCAAAGAATTCTTTCCCTGGTGAAGAAAACACCCTTCACAACAGTTGGCCAGATCAGGAACACTCTCCAGGAGGTAGGTGTATGTGTGTCAAAGTCAACAATCAAGAGAAGACTTCACCAGAGTGATTACAGAGGGTTCACCACAAGATGTAAACCATTGGTGAGCCTCAAAAACAGGAAGGCCTGATTAGAGTTTGCCAAACGACATCTAAAAAAGTCTTCACAGTTCTGGAACAACATCCTATGGACAGATGAGACCAAGATGAACTTGTACCAGAGTGATGGGAAGAGAAGAGTATGGAGAAGGAAAGGAACTGCTCATGATCCTAAGCATACCACCTCATCAGTGAAGCATGGTGGTGGTAGTGTCATGGCGTGGGCATGTATGGCTGCCAATGGAACTGGTTCTCTTGTATTTATTGATGATGTGACTGCTGACAAAAGCAGCAGGATGAATTCTGAAGTGTTTCGGGCAATATTATCTGCTCATATTCAGCCAAATGCTTCAGAACTCATTGGACAGCGCTTCACAGTGCAGATGGACAATGACCCAAAGCATACTGCAAAAGCAACCAAAGAGTTTTTTAAGGGAAAGAAGTGGAATGTTATGCAATGGCCAAGTCAATCACCTGACCTGAATCCAATTGAGCATGCATTTCTCTTGCTGAAGACAAAACTGAAGGGAAAATGCCCCAAGAACAAGCAGGAACTGAAGACAGTTGCAGTAGAGGCCTGGCAGAGCATCACCAGGGATGAAACCTAGCGTCTGGTGATGTCTATGCGTTCCAGACTTCAGGCTGTAATTGACTGCAAAGGATTTGCAACCAAGTATTAAAAAGTAAAAGTTTGATTTATGATTATTATTCTGTCCCATTACTTTTGGCCCCTTAACAAGTGGGAGGCACATATGCAAACTGTTGTAATTCATATACCGTTCACCTGATTTGGATGTAAATGCCCTCAAATTAAAGCTGACAGTCTGCAGTTAAAGCACATCTTGTTTGTTTTATTTCAAATCCATTGTGGTGGTGTATAGAGCTAAAAATGTTAGAATTGTGTCGATGTCCCAATATTTATGGACCTGACTGTAATTAGTGTCAGTGCATCAGGATTTATCTCAGGTATTTATTCTGTGGGATATTCTCAAATCATGACTGGTAGGTGGGCCCTGAGGACTAGAGTTGAGGAACACTGCTCTAAAAGAACAACTTTTAGCAAATTAGGCAGTGGAAAAATGGCCCAAGGGTCATTGAAAAGGGTTTAGGCAGAAACCCTTCTGTCCTGTGTGGGGGGCCTGGTTTGATCCTTGCTATGGGGCCCTTACTTCTTTATGTACGCCACTGCGTACAATATACACCTCTCTATGATATGCAGGTCATTTACCACCCTGCTATTTTCTCTCTGTATCCTATTGATCATCCTATTGAACAACCTTACTTATAGCAGCTATGAAATGTGGTTTCTGAGTGTCAACAAGGTACAGAATAGAAATGAGCAAAATTTTGTTTCTGGTCTAATTCAATAAGCAGTCAGATGTGATTTGGTCTATATAAATTAGATCCAAATCAAAAGTGCCCTAATGGCTTTGAAAAGTCACATATGGCACTCTGGGGTCTCCTAGGTCTGTATCCAACCTCATTCAAGCTCTTCAATAGTGGTCTATTTTGAGCGATCTGTGTTGGGCAAATCGTAACTAGAACCTTCGCAACAAATTTTATTTGTGCAGATAAAATACACTCCTAACACAGGACGATGACATTTAGATTTTATTGAATAGACACCCCTGGGCCAGACCTATCATGGGTATGTTGCAGAAAGAGTTGGCCTTTTATTTGTATTTATGTGGTTTCTAATAGGATTTATATATTTGAGTCATGGTTACTTTATAGTCCACTTGAACACAATATCCTGATGATTCATGTTTTTTTAATCTATTTCTTTAAGCAGGTTTTGGTTTTTCCTTACCTCTGAAATACACAAATAGTGTATGGAAGTCCTAGCCTCCGTTATTCTCTCCCTAACACTTGTGTGGAAGATACTTAACCTAGAAGCATCCCCTACTTCAGCTGTAGAACAATGGTAGAGGCGGCTCAGTATAATAGCCTCACAATTCCTCTCCATGGGAGATAAGGATCTGTAGAGTACTCCTGCTCTCCACACTGTTATTTACCACTGATCAAAATAGGAGGTAGTACTGTCCCAAAGTACTTTTTAGTATTTTTACATGAAATTTAAAACGCTATGAACAAGTACTTAAGTGTCTTGGAAAGAGAGCATTTGGTGTCATGAACTACACGTAGCAGTATAAGCATGGGCATGAGGGGGATAGTGGGACATGTTCCCAGCTGCTAGGTTGTGTAGTGGTTACTAGAGATGAGCGAAGTTTTGGAAAATTCGATTCGGCTGCTTGGCCGAATTTTACCAAAAAAAATTGCCTTGTGACTAATTACTTTGTCATGAAGCGCATTTTTTTGTAAGTAGAAAGTGCATTGACAGGGAGCAGCGATAGTGCTGCTCCCCATCATTGTACCACTCAGATGCCGCGTTTATACATGATTGCGGCGACTGAGAGTAAAAACTGTGTAAAATTAACCGAAAAATTAATTTTATTTTTTTACCGCCACATTTGCTTGCGACTAGCCGCCCGCCGCCATCTTGCTTGAAGATTTGGCGCAAAATCTTGCATGGCCTGAGATGTCATACGAAATTAATAAGGATATCCACAGCACTCTTCAGTTTATGCAACAAAAATAATTGGTTCTTTTTTAGAGATAGGACGGGGGATTCGTCGAATCCATGAATCCCTCGAATCTTGCTGGATTCGTGGGATTCGTGGACTCGAATCCCGACGTAATTTACCTCATACGAATCCGGTGGGAGGGACTGGGAGGAGGAGCTGGGGGCCGGTGCGTTCACTGTGCTCCGGCCCCTCCGCTCCAGTACAGTTATAAAAATGTGTATTCTATTAATAATAATAATTCATGCTGCCCCCTCTGTCTGTAGTACATTCAATATATCCGACTTACAGGGATACTGACATCGTAATGCAGGCCGGCCGGGCAGACGAGCGGCAGAGTGACTGACTGACGTCACCTGCCTGCGCCGCCTGCTTCATTCATAAAGCAGGCGGCGCAGGCAGGTGACGTCAGTCAGTCACTCTGCCGCTCGTCTGCCCGGCCGGCCTGCATTACGATGTCAGTAGCCCTGTAAGTCGGATATATTGAATGTACTACAGACAGAGGGGGCAGCATGAATCATTCATTATTAATTAAATTACACACTTTATAACTGTACTGGAGCGGCAATGGGGGGTCTGTGGATTACACTGTTAAGGGGTGGGGTGGAGGTCTGTGGATGGTACTGTTATGGGGTGGGGGGTCTGTGGATGGCACTATTATGGGGTAGGGGGGGTCAGTGGATAGTACTGTTATGGGGTGGGGGGGGTCTGTGGATGGCACTGTTATGGGGTGTGGATGGCACTGTTATGGTGTGGGGGGGTCTGTGGATGGCACTGTTATGGTGTGGGGGGGTCTGTGGATGGCACTGTTATGGGGTGGGGGGTCTGTGGATGGCACTGTTATGGGGTGGGGGGGTCTGTGGATGGCACGGTTATGGGGTGGGGGGTCTGTGGATGGCACTGTTATGGGGTGTGGATGGCACTGTTATGGGGTGGGGGGTCTGTGGATGGCACTGTTATGGGGTGGGGGGTCTGTGGATGGCACTGTTATGGGGTGGGGGGGTCTGTGGATGGCACTGTTATGGGGTGGGGGGGGTCTGTGGATGGCACTGTTATGGGGTGGGGGGGTCTGTGGATGGCACTGTTATAGGATGGGGGGTCTGTGGATGGCACTGTTATAGGATGGGGGATATGTGGATGCCAGGGGGAGAGGTGAGAGGCACTATGATACTGGCACATTGGGGGGGAGGCACTATGATACTGGCACATTATGAGGGGAGATGGCACTATGATACTGGCACATTATGGGGGGAGATGGCACTATGATACTGGCACATTATGGGGGAGATGGCACTATGATACTGGCACATTATGGGGGGAGATGGCACTTTGATACTGGCACATTATGGGGGGAGATGGCACTATGATACTGGCACATTATGGGGGGAGATGGCACTATAATACTGGCACATTGGGGGGGAGATGGCACTATGATACCGGCACATGGGGGGGGAGGAGAGAGGCACTCCGCACTTGATACTGGCACATGATTAGGGGGGCATCTATGGGGACACTTACTGGCACATTATTGGGTGGCACTGTGGGGCCACTTCTTATTGGCACATTATTGGGGGGCACTATGGGGGCATCTACTGAGGCCACAAAGAAGGGGTATTTTATATGGGGGGCTCTGTGTGATACTAGTATAATCAGGGGTATTATCTGTTTCTGCAGTATAGTATTGGGATGCACAGTGGAACAGTATTGGGGGTAGTAGGATGATTTGTCCAGAAGATGGGGGGATGATGGAAAAGTAGTAAACAAAGATTTTTTTTTGTCAAACTGCAGAGACGAAAAATGGTGTCTGGTCTGAAGGTCTGAAAGGAGAAGATGAGGAAAGAGAACATCTACATCAAAGGAGACGTCACTGGATGTAAGAGGTATGGGGCTGTATTACCCTGTATGTTCTGTAGTGATAGGAGCAGGGATCATAGCAGGGGTCATCGCGGTCATATAGGGTGCGACCGTGACTGGGAGGTGGAGGTTCAGACAAACTGACGCGGTCTGACTTTGTTTCTTACACCGTGCGTTCACACAATTATGTACAGGATTCGTAGGATTCGAGATTCGAAAGATTCGATATATTCGAGAACCTTTTCGGATTCGGATTCGAAAAAAATTGGATTCGTCCCACCTCTATTCTTTTTTATTCCATCAGCAGCATACAATGCAATGTTTCCACTAAAAGGGAACCTGTCACTTGGATTTTGGGTATAGAGCTGAGGACATGGGTTGCTAGATGGCCACTAGCACATCTGCAATATCCAGTCCCCATAGCTCATAAAAAAAAACGATTTGATACATATGCAAATTAACCTGAGATGAGTCCTGTCCCTGAGATGAGTCCAGAGTGAAGGAGCCCAGCTCCGCCCCGCATCCTCAGAATCTCCTCCTTGCTCCCCGACGTCAGAAAGCTAGAGCGCCGTAATCTCGTGATGCGCGATCTAGCGCATGCGCAGTGTCGTCATGTCCTCAGCAACCCATGTCCTCAGCTCTATACACAAAATCCCGGTGACAGGTTCCCTTTAAAGAAGTCTTTATCAAGCCTTTATCATGGCTTTATAAAGACTTCTATATAGTCGAAATTGTATGCTGCTGATGGAATAAATAAGAACTGATTTATTTTGCATAAACTGAAGAGTGCTGTGGATATCCTTAGTAATTTGCTATCTGAAGTGATCCCTAGCCTGGACCTTTTCTTTGCGGGCACCACTGTCTGGACCTGAATCCTAGGTACTGGAACCACTGGTATGTTTTATCCCATGATGGGATTTGTAGTGCTGCTTACTACTTTGTATCATTATCTGAGATGTCATACGTCACCACTCATGGGATTTCGGCCGAGATCTTCAATCACGATGGTAGTGGCTGGCCCGAGCAAATGGAGGTAGATTTATTTGTTTTTTTACACTATTTCAGGTTAAATCTAGTGACTACCATGAAGCACAAGGAAATTCGGCCTCATGGCGAATTGAACTTATCCTGCAATTCGGATCAAATGGTAAAACAGAATCTTTTTCCTAGATAAAAGCTGACCCAGAGAGGGAGGGGGAGGGGGGCCCTTTCCAGTGCCAGCTGAGGTGATTTTTTTATTTATTTATGGGGCATTGGGGGTGGGGGCCTGATTAGGACTTACTGTGAATCATCTGCTGCCGGTTCTGTCTATACTTCATAACTTAAGGACCCGCGATGACATCATAGTCATTAAGATAAATGAATGGGCGGCACTGCGCATCTGAATATTTGTAGTATAAAGACCAGCACTCCGTAATTCCAATGATGAAAAAAGGTTTCTTTTATTCGTCACATGGGTGACGAATAAAAGAAACCTTTTTTCATCATTGGAATTACGGAGTGCTGGTCTTTATACTACAGACATCATAGTGATGTGATCTTTTCAACACTGGAATGTGATGAGGTCACCATCATGTGACCAGTGCAGAAAGAGGCAGCTCTCAGCAGTGGAGAGAAGTAAGAAAAGTTCATCATGCCATGGAACGAATGTAAGTGCCAGAGAAATGCTGAGATATGTGGTTCTCCCCTATTACACCTCTTTCCTGCTTAGTGGGAGGGAATTATGTTATTTAACTGGGACTATATGTTAGAGGAGCTGAAGGGAGGGGATGGGTGTTAGTTACATGGGACTGTATGTTACAGAAGATTGGGGGGAGATGACTGGTGTTATTTACATGGGACTGGATTTTACAGAAGACTGGAGGGTGAGGATTGATGTTATTTACATGGGACTATGCGTTGAAGGGGCTGAAGGAGGGGATTTAAAGAGAACCTTTCATCTGTTTTACTCATAGGAGCTAAATACCTGTACTTGCTGCCACCCATTTTTTTTTTAAACATCGCCTCTACGCCCCGCTGCGCCCTCCTGAAATTCTTGCGCTCAGTATGTAAATACTGAGCATTGGAACAGGGAGGAGGAGACGCCTATTGAGAAACCCTGGTGTTTCCTCCTCCCTGTTCCGATGCTCAGTATTTACATACTGAGCGCGAAAACTTCAGGCGGGCGCAGCGGGGTGTAGAAGCAATGTTTAAAAAAAAAAACTGTGTGGCAGCATCAGCAAGTACAGGTACCCCGCAAGTACAGGTATTTAGCTCCTATAAGTAAAACAGATGAAAGGTCCTCTAAGTTATTTACATGGGACTGTATGTTATAGAAAACTATAAGGAAGAGAGGTTATTTACATGGGACTGTATCATATAGAAGAATGGTGGGAGAGGACTGGTGTTATTTACATGGGAATGCATGCTATAGAAGACTGGAGGAAGATGAGCGATGCTATTTACATGGGACTGTATTGTATAGAAGATTAAAGGGTGAGGACAAGCATTATGATGTATGGGAGGCACTACAAAGAAGATTATAACTCCAGGGGGTACGGCAGAAAGTATTATAATTACTGAGGGCACTGCAGGGAACATTATAAATACTCTGGGCAGTGGTGGCGACTCGAGCATTACTACTGAGGACTCCATAGGAGTGCCTTAAAGGTTGGCCTTATTTCTATTAGGGGTGCCTTATCAGTACTGAGGGCATTGTATGGGTACTATGGGGGTGGGGGCTTACGCTTAGCAGTCACCGGTACTATTGGACGAGCTTTAGCGCTGCCTTAGCCTGTAAAGCCAATCATCACTGGGAACACTGCTAGGGCTGTAAACAAAACAACTCTTGCCCTACGCTTTACAGTGCAGGTCAAGGGAGAGCATCAGAGTATGAAATGTCAGAGGGGCTGAGTGGGGGGAGAAGGGGATATGTCCGGGTTCAGCTCTGAACCCAGACAACTGCTTTAAGGGGCATCTGTCAGCAGTTTTGAACCTATGAAACTGGCTGACCTGTTACATGTGTACTTGGCAGCTGAAGACATCTGTGTTAGGCCTCATGCACATGACCGTTCCATTTTTTGCGGTCCGCAAACTGCGGATCCGCAAAAGACGGAAGCCGCCAATGGGCCTTCTGCAATTTGCGGAACGGGCGGCCCATTGTAGAAATGCCTATTCTTGTCCGCAAAACGAACAAGAATAGGATGCGGACCACGCATCTTTTGTGGCCCCATTGAAGTGAATGGATCCGCACCCGAGCCGCAAAAAATACGGCTCGGATACGGACCACAAAAACGGTCGTGTGCATGAGGCCTTAGTCCCATGTTCATATGTGCCCGCATTGCTGAGAAAAATGATGTTTTAATTTACGCAAATGAGCCTCTAAGAGCAACGGGGGCATTGACGTTACATCTAGAGGCTCCGATTTCTCTGCAACTGCCGCTCCCTGTCTACTTTGACAAGGCCTGGCAGTGAAAATTTTATCACAACTGGTCATGTCAAAGTGCAGAGGGCACGGCAGTTACAGGGAGAGTGGAGCCTCTAGGAGTAATCGTAACGTCCCAGTTTGCATATAATAAAACCTAATTTTTCTCAGTAATGTGGACACATATGAACATGGGACCAACACAAATGCCTTCAGCTGCCAAGTGCACATGTAACAGGTTAGCCCTTTAATTGTGCAAGAGATAGCTTAAGGCCTAGGGAGCATTTTACTGTCAGCTATCTAAAAAATATGGACTTCATTGGGGAGAGGAAGCCAGCACTAAAATTAAAATACGGCCCTGGCTCCACAGCAGCAGCACGATGTAGTGTCAGACATCACACTGCTGCTGTGAAGGGGGGACAATATCTGGGCATAGCTTCTGTGAAGGAGGCACATATCTGGACATAACTACTGCGAGGAGCACATATCTGGACATAACTACTGTGAGGAGCACATAACTGGACATAACTACTGTGAAGGGGGGACAATATCTGGGCATAGCTACTGTGAAGGAGGCACATATCTGGACATAACTACTGTGAAGGGGGACGCTATCTGGGCATAGCTACTGTGAAGGGGGCACATATCTGGACATAACTACTGTGAAGGGGGACACTATCTAGGCATAGCTACTGTGAAGTAGGCACATATCTGCACATAACTACTGTGAAGGGGGCACATATTTGGACATAACTACTGTGAAGTGGGCACATATCTGGACATAACTACTGTGAAGTGGGCACATATCTGGACATAACTACTGTGATGGGGCACATATCTGGACATAACTATTGTGAAGAGGGAACATATCTGGACATAACTACTGTGAGGGGCACATATCTGGACATAACTACTGTGAAGGGGGCACATATCTGGCATAACTACTGTGAAGGGGGCACATATTTGGGCATAACTACTGTGAAGGGGGCACATATCTTGGCATTGCTACTGTGAAGGGGCACATATCTGGGCATAGCTACTGTGAAGGGTGCACAAATCTGGGCATAACTACTGTGAGGGGCACATATCTGGACAATATTGTGAAGGGGACACATATCTGGCATAGCTGCTTTGAAGGTGGCACATATTAAGTTAGGGACTGCCGTCTAGTTGTCCCCTGTCATTAGGACTTGCGAGGCAAGTAGGCAGGGCCAGGGGTGAGGGTGGAGCGCAGTGGTCACTATCCTCCCCCCTGTGTGTAGTGTACGTTACCGTCACAGATAAGTCATATGATAAGTCACAGATAAGTCATATGGCATAAAGTCAAGTGGTATAGGACCTATAGCATTGATTGGGTAACAGCTAAATACATTCATTTGCAATGGGTATAGTTAATATAGTATATGAATATATGTATAGAGCTCATTTGCATTTCTTCCCTCCCAGAATTCCAGAGGAGCATGTATGGCTTATAAGTCTCCTCACACTGATTAAGGTGCTCTCTCCCTCAGGAGAGTTAGTTCCCACCTTGCTCGGACACAGGCCTCCTACCCAGTTAAGCCAGTACTCTCTTCTCTGCACTGATGAGGGGCAATCACCCCGAAACAGCTGTCTGCAGATGTGGTGCTGGCTTATTTAATATCCAAGTCATGTATCAAGGCTAATTTTAAGAGCTGAATATTGACTTATAGGATAGCTGCCTTTCATCTGGTGGCATTAGAGGCACAGCTTGTTAAGAGCTCATTTGCATTTCTTCCCTCCTATATGTATTTAAAAAATGTAAAATATATATAATATATGATATAATAAGGCACCTGTATATATATACATAAAACAATGTCTACTCTGGATATATATAATCAAATCATAGTTCCATATATGCTAAGACAATAAAAAAATACAAAATATGCATAAAAAATTAAATAAAGTAAAAAATATAAACTATGCAGGGTCATGTGATCCTAAAAAAAAAATAAAGATATATGGACATGTTTACAAAAGATCTTAGTTGTGCATACATATACATATATATAAACCAAAAACGCTCTAGGTGCAAATTAGTACATACACATATATACCGTACACAATGATTTAAAATCTAGTATGGTAATCGTTTATACATGGTCTAGGGAACATTTGTCTATTCTCTCTTGTCCCTCTCCTTGATATGCCCTGGTGTATGTGAATTTTATATTGGTGTCATCAATTATGTAACCAATTTGTTTCATATAGATGTACAGTTTTCTGTCTTATTGCTTATATGCAATCTCTTTTCTTTCTCTAGATTATTGGTGCTCCGCTGGCGGTGTTCGTGGACGGTGTGCGTCCTCTTCTGCGTCTCTGTGTTGGGATTATGGTGATGGGAGAGATCCTTGGGCGCATCTACATTGGTTATGTTATACAATGTGTGGGTTAATTATAGTTATATTGTTTGTTTGGAGTGGTGGTTTTTTCTCTTTTTACTTTACTTATAGACTGAAGGGTCGGTTGTTGGGTTTGGGACCTGTGGCATGGACGTGTCTCTGATCCCATACCCTCAATGGACCTGGGGTCTTGTGCTGCTGTGATTCTTTTTTGGTTTATATATATATATATATATATAGATAAAGAAAGACACCGCGGCACATCCGTTTAGTGAAAAAAGTGAGACCCTTTATTCACCCATGCGACGTTTCGGTCCGCTTGCTGGGACCATTTTCAAGCTTGAAAATGGTCCCAGCAAGCGGACCGAAACGTCGCATGGGTGAATAAAGGGTCTCACTTTTTTCACTAAACGGATGTGCCGCGGTGTCTTTCTTTATCTACACTGTACACCTTGGTAAGGTGTTTCCACTGCTGGCACCCTAACATCTTATACTGAGGAGTGCTGCCTTGAACTTTCCTTTCTATATATATATATATATATATGATTTTCTAAATGGGATCATATGAAGGAGAGATATCTAGGAGAGACACGGTCCTGCTATTCATGTAAATGTAACAAGTGGGATAACCTAAACTACAGAGCGTATGATGGTTTTCACCACTCATGCATGATGGTTACCTTTTATTAGTCCGAAATGGATAAAATGAATTAACACATAGATCCCTTAGGATTGGAATAACCTCCCTCTTTTCTTTTTGTTTTACACTATACAATCAGTGCAGCCAGTGGCAGACTGTGCATAGACCCCCCCCCCCCCAAACTGGTAAAGTCCATCTGTATATTCACTGAACATTGGGGCATAATTTATTGAACTATTTACACCCCTTTTGTACTATAAAAAAAAGTTGCAAGTTATGGTGCATCAGCTTCTCAGCTCTTTTCAAATGAGGTGGGGCACAGTGTGAGGCGGTGGAGGCGGTGGAGCCAGTGGTGGACTGGTGTAACTTATGTCAGATATTGCTATTCATTTATTAAGAGATCTTTACCTATTAATACATTTGTGGCATCCATCAGCCTTTTTACTATGACTGGCATAAGAAACACTTGCCTTTCGGTATCCGTCCCATATAAAAAAAAAACAACAAAAAAAAACACCCTGGTTAATCATCATTATAAAACAATGATTTATTAAACAATTATTTGTGTCTTGTACGGCTGGTCTGTATAAAGTCTTGTATAGCAGGTAACGGGACTGCTATAACACTGCAGCGTTATTTAATGTGTTTAAGCGCCAGGTGAGAATATTGCATAGGTTAATCATCATTACTTTTAATGAAGTTCGGGTTCAGGTTCAGTGTTCGGGTGATTTTATTATTTTCCATTATAACATAGTTATAACTGAAAATAATAGCATTCTTAAGACAGAAAGCTAAATAAAATGGCCATTGAAGAGTTAAAAATAATAAATAAAAAAACCTCACTTCATTGCGCAGCCGGTATCCTCTTCTTTCTTCTTTCTGCAGAACCTGCAAAAGGACCTGCGATGACGTCACCGCGTTCACCACGTTCACCATACCGGCTGCGAGATCAAGTGAATGAGGTGAGTTTTAAAAAAATATATATTTTTAAACCCTCAATGGCCATTTTATTTAGCATTCTGTCTTAAGAATGCTATTATTTTCCGTTATAACCATGTTATAACGGAAAATAATAAAGTGTAGTTAGGGTCCCCATTGACTTTAATGGGGTCCGGGTTCGGGTCCAGAACTTTGACCTGAAGCTCGGCCGAACCTGGCGAACCCGAACTTCCACGGGTTCGCTCATCCCTATTAAAGAGGTTATCTGGTAATTAATATTGATGACTTATCCTCAGGATAGGTCATCAATATCAGATCAGCAGGGTCCGACCCCTGCCAATCAGCACTCCATGAGCACCACAGCCTCTTTCTAGGTCATGTGAGGTCCCCGGACATCAGTAACATGGCCTTATTCCAGCTCAGCCTCATGTCACTTACCAGTAGGAGGAGCTCTCGGCCGGACCTGTCACTTACCAGTAGGAGGAGCTCCCGACCGGACGCAGACCATCGCAGCTCGCAGGTAAGTATAATGGTTCTACAAATTGCTAAGTAACCATGGCAACCGGGACTGCAGTAGCGTCCTGGTTGCCATGGTTACCGATCGGAGCCCCAGCGATTAAACTGGGACTCCGATCGGTACACTCCACTGCCACCAATGATAGGGGGGAGATTTTAATTAGGAGGGGGAGGGAGGGGAGAAGGCCCACTGGCCACCAACGAGTTAACTACAAGGGAGGGAGGGGGGGGCCCACTGGCCACCAACGAGTTAACTACAGGGGAGGGAGGGGGGCCGGCCGCACTGGCCACCAATGAGTTAACTACAGGGGAGGGGGGGCCCACTGGCCACCAATGAGTTAACTACAGGGGAGGGGGGGGCCCACTGGCCACCAATGAGTTAACTACAGGGGAGGGAGGGGGGGGGCGGCCACACTGGCCACCAATGTGTTAACTACAGGGGGGGGCTGCCCCCTGCTGCCTGGCAGCACCTTCCAAGCAGCAGGGGGCAGTCATGTACACAGTTCTGTTAGTATATTCTAACCTGAAGCGTCCCCATAACCCTGGGAACGCCTCTGTGTTAGAATATACTGTCGGATTTGAGTTTCACGATGTAACTCAAATCCGACGGTATATTCTAACATAGAGGCGTTCCCATGGTGATGGGGACGCTTCAAGTTAAAATATACCATCGGATTGGAGAAAACTCCGATCCTATGGTATATTAACTCCTGACTTTACATTGAAAGTCAATGGGGACGGATCCGTTTGAAATTGCACCATATTGTGTCAACGTCAAACGGATCCGTCCCCATTGACTTGCATTGTAATTCAGGACGGATCCGTTTGGTTCCGCACGGCCAGGCGGACACCAAAACGACTT
Source organism: Bufo bufo (assembly GCF_905171765.1). NCBI lineage: Eukaryota > Metazoa > Chordata > Amphibia > Anura > Bufonidae > Bufo > Bufo bufo. The sequence goes on along the minus strand of NC_053389.1, from coordinate 93,417,876 downwards.
TTTTTTCATGTCCGTGGATCCTCCAAAAATCAAGGAAGACCCACGGACGAAAAAACGGTCACGGATCACAGAAAAACGGAACCCCGTTTTGAGGACCGCAAAAAAATACGGTCGTGTGCATGAGGCCTTATACAGAATATATTCATATCTCTTATTAGTGTTGACCAAATTTAGCCATGTATTCATACTGGGAGCATCTCATGCAAACCAAGAACGTGCTATTAGGAGACTTGCCAAGAACATTATATTACACAAAAGATTTTTTTTATACTGTTGACAGCCCACCTTGGCAAGATCACCCAATACCAAACATTCGGCAGTAAAAGGAATCCGCACATTCAATTTTCCCTCCACGTATTTGTGAATAGTCCCCCAATATTGTTTCAACTCTGCACAAAACCAAAACATATGGAGATAATCTGCTTCAGAAACATCACACCTAGGGCAATTTGAATCAGTCCTAAGGCTGCATTTCTTAAGCCAAAGAGGTGTAACATAGAGTCTATGTAGAATATTAAACTGCACCACAACGTGATTAAAATTATGTGAAACCAGTTTTAAATCCTGAACTACTTTCTCCTGGTCATCCGAGCGTATCATTTTGCCAAGCCCTCTGTCCAGGAGAGGAAATATCTCCAAAACATGCTAAAAGTAAATTTTTATAAAGTTGAGAAATCTTCATTCTTTGCCCCAATTTCCCTATCAAATCATTAAATGTGTAGAAGTATGTATTTTAAGCCTATCTTTCTTTTTAATACTTAAAAGTGCCGATCTTAGCTGTAAATACCGAAACCATAGTAGTTTCTGTGAATTTTCTCTTTGTGATAATACCGTGAATGGAACTATATCCCCATTAGCTACTACCTGTGTCAAATACAAGATATTGCCTTTTTGCCAATATGAATCTCTACTTAATTCACCTAAAGTTTGAAAGTGCTTATTATGCCACAAATGAGTACATCCCAATGAACCCTTCACTCCACACCAAAGTCTAATAGAATACCATGCCTTCATAAAAAGATTCCTAGCAGATTTAAATTCCATATAGGAGTCATTCAGTTGATCAGACTACAATAATGTAAAAAAAATATCATATGGAGATCTATTCACCAAATGCTTACAGAGTGGACTGTTTTTCCACTCCCGAAAAAAGCAAAGCTGTATTGCAAAAAAATAGCCATTGAAGCAAGGGAGATTAACTCCTCCCCTCTCCAACGGCTTGTACCAATGCTCCAATTTGAGTCTTACACGTTTCCTCCCCCAAAGTAAATCATTGATAATTCTTTCTATTAATTTAAAAAATCTATCCCCAATCCAGACTGGAGAATTCCTAAGGACATAGAGTAACTGGGGGAGAATCACCATCTTGACTAGAGATATTCTATCTACCTTAGATAAAGATAAACAAAGCCATGTTGTTATTTTCGACCTAAGCTTATTTATCAATGGCATCAAGTTGAGTGGAATAAAATCTTCCACCCGAGGAAAGATTGTAATGCCTAAATACTCAAAGGACTCAGAAATTTTCAATTTGTTCAGAATATTCCACGGGGCGTCATTGGGAGATACGGATTTATCTAAGGGCATGGTCATATTATCCAATGGCATGAGGGTAGTTTTTTCCCAGTTTACATCCAGACCTGAAACTTCTCCAAAATGGTTTATCATTTGGATGATATTCGGCAGAGTAAATTGTGTCTGTTGAATATAAAATAAAATATCATCTGTATATAAAGAGATTTGGTCTTCCGTACCTAATACCCCAAACCCTAGAATCCTAGGGTCTTGTCTAACTCTAGCAGCCAAGGGTTCAATATGGATGTCAAATAAAAGAGGAGAGAGTGGACATCCCTGGCGAGTGCCTCTGGACATACAAAAACTTCTTGTAAGTTGGCCATTTATATTCACTCTTGCAGTAGGAGATCTATAAAGAAGTTTAATCATGTTACTGAACCTCAGGCCAAAGCCAATATTATGAAGCACTCTCCAAAGAAACCCCCACTCAACTCTATCAAAGGCCTTAGAGGCATCTATAGACAGAATAGATCGTGAAGCCCCTCCTGGTATCTGTAAATTAGCAAAGAGATGGTGTAGATTATAATGGGTCCCTTTATTAGAGATGAATCCATTTTGGTCTGGATGTATAATTGATGTCATGACACTGGATACCCTTGTAGCTAAGATTTTAGACAGAAGTTTGACATCTGTATTAAGAAGAGAAATAGGTCTATACGACCCCAAATCATTAGGGTCTTTACCCTTCTTTAATATAACTATAATAGCAGCCTCTGGCATTGCTTCTGGGAGGGTTCCTTCCTTTATTGAATCAGAGAGGGTTCTCCACAGATGCGGAAGAATAACCTCCCTGTATTTAAGATAGAACTCATACGGAAATCCATCCAATCCAGGGGAGGAGTTGCCTGAACAGGATTTAATTGCATCCTCTACCTTTTAAGGACTTAAATCCATCTCCAAACATTATTTTTGATTATCTGTCAGAACTGGAAGGGAAATAGAATCCAAATATGAGTCAATCTGGTCCTCTGGGAGAGCACTCTCTGATTTTATATAGTTCACTAAAATAGTTTATAAATGTTTCCATTATTTCCTCCTGATCTTCCATAATGGTCCCATCCGGGGCCCGAATACTCCGAATCTCTTTCTTTAGATCCTGGCTAGCTATTACCCTGGCCAGCATCTTCCTGGGGCGTCCTGCCTCAGAAAAATATTTTTGTCCTTTAACCTCCCTGGCGGTATGATTATGTCAGGAATTTTGTTCCAAAAGCGGTACCATTTTTTTGCATGGAAATTTGGTGTTATGTATTGTAGGCCTGCAATTCTTAGTAATTACTTACTTAAACCTGACCAATAAAGACTCTAGTAGACCTCTCAGATGTGATAAAGTTCGAAAAAATAAAATCATGAGTTATAATCTAATAAATAATATCATTTTATTCAGTAATGTAATAAATAATGAAATTTGTCAAACAAAAGAAAATTCAGTAAACATCCTGGGTGTGGTAAATTTTGAAACATGGGACTGCACATAGACCAACGTCACAATCAGGGCAATGGAACCTGGTTTCCTTTCGGATTTTTTTTCCATTTCCATCTCGCTTTGAGCAGCAAACTACACACATCCTTGTAGGTGCTGCCTTTTTTGCGCTTGGCGGGATGTAATCCATAAAGTGACGACCAGTCAGCCTCTCTGGGTTTACAACGTCAACAGCGCGACGTCCAGATCTGTTCACGGCCACTGATGGCGTTTGGTAGTTCACAAAAATCTGCTCCGCCACCTTCCAGATGAAGTCAGAGTGAACAAGAGGCTTGTCACTCTTTCCTCTGTGCAGTATATAGGCATTCCACAGACATTGTTCCAGGAGATGCCTGAATATTTTTTTGTAGTATTTTTTTTGTTGCTTCCGCATAGCTGGATAGAATGTCATCGCCTGATCGGCTCTATCGACTCCTCCCATGTTATTATAGTCGATCACAAGTTGTGGCTTTATGACATCTTTCCCACCTCTTGTGTGGACCGTGGTAGTGGAGGTGTTATGTACTGTACTCATTAGGCACACGTCTTTTTTGTCACGCCAACGCATTGCCATCATCTTTCCTTTCTGCCAGGCCACCATTTCTCCTGTTTTCAGTTTTTTCTTGGAAAACATACATGGCAGGCCACGTCGGTTGGCCCTAACGGTTCCATATGCGTCAGTCTTGTTTTTTAGTAGAAACTCGTACAGCTCAGGCGACGTGTAAAAGTTGTCTGTTGTCACACAATACCCCTGATTGAGCAATGGTTCAAGCAGTGAAAGGACTGATGACGTTGCCATCCCATAGCCGCTGTACCTGGGGTTGAATTGTGTTCCTTTGCCGGTGTATATGATGGAATTCCATATATAGCCAGTTGTAGACTCGCAGAGCATATAGGATTTTATTCCAAACCGCGCTCTCTTGGATGCGATGTATTGAATCCAGCTGAGGCGTCCTTTGTAAGCCATCAGACTTTCATCAATGCTGATGTCTCTGTCTGGCACATAGGCCTGCTGGAAATTGGTTATGATCATTTGGAATACTTCCCAGATCTTCTTCAGTTTTGGCGCTGGATGTGTGGCTTCGTCAAATTCCTCATTGTTGGTGAAGTGTAAATTCTTCATTATGAGGGAAAATCAGTACTCGGACATGATGGTGCCAAAAAATGGGGTTGCCAGCAATTTATTGGTAGTCCAGTACCATTTCTGCAGGGGTTTCCCCACCACCCCCTGAAGAAGTATTAGCCCCAGAAATTTCCATATGTCCTCCTTACTCACCGGTTCCCATTTTCTGGTTCTGGAAAATCTGCTGTGCAGAGTAGTGGATTGCTGCTCTTTGTAGCAGTTTGTCTCCGTGACAATCTTTTCAATGACGTCATCCGTCAGAAATAATTTTAGGTACGCCAAAGGATCATTGTGATCAACGTCTACCTTCATCCCAGGCGATCCTGTAAACGGGAATCTTGGCGGTGGTACTGCATCCATACCGCAATCAATAGGGCACCAAGAGCGCACCTCACTGAGCTCAAGTGCAGATTCGTCGCTGTCGCCACTTCTCTGGTCAGTGTCAGAGTCGGATGACGAATCTTTCCACGAATCGCTATCGCTGTCGCTCAATTCTGCGAGGGGCTCTGTGTCGCTGTCGCTGTCAATTATCTGATCCAAACCCGCTTTGGTGATGCTAAAGTGACGCTTTGATGCCATGGTAAAAAATATATATTTTTTTTGCTTAGAAAAAACAGCTAAAAGGGCAGCCAGGGCAGTGTAGAATGATCAGATGTCAAATCTGTCAAATCTGAGGTGATAGTGTAATCTGACAGGATTCCACTGTATCACCTAACTTTATGTGTGTGTTTGACTTTTATACAATGTATTTTTTTTTAATCTCCCGCCCAGTTCCGCCTCTGTGAGGCGCTGCGGCTCACAGAGACGAAACCAGGAAGAGAGATGAGACATCCGCCGGGGCTCTCACCGGCGATCACAGCGGGGAACATCTCTGGATCGCCGGGATTAGGTAAAGACACCAGCCGCTCCCTCTGCAATGTACCCCGAGCGTGACTCGGGGTTACCGCTTCTGGCAGCGAACATTAACCCCGAGTCACGCTCTGGAATACCGTCAGGGAGGTTAAAGAATAATCTCTGTTGAGCTTTATCCAGAAGGAAGTCAGAAAAAATCTGCCTTGTCCTCTGCATAATCTCTCTATCTTCCTCTGTTTTTAAGTTGACATATCCTGCCATTCCCACCACAGCTGCTTCCTCTAGTTCTTTCTCCTTCTTTGCATAGCATTTAGTCAAATTGGCAATTGTACTAATGAAAATCCCTCTCATGACCGCTTTAAAAGCATCCCAAACATATTGGGAATTAGCTGAAGCAGTGTTTTTATCCCAAAAGAAAATAATCTCGTTTTCTATCTGGTTGTGATTATCTATTATTGATAACCGGTAGGGGTTCAATCTAAATGGGTTTTTCAGTCTAAAATTATTCCTGACCGTGCATAGCTCAATTAGAAAAGAAACATGATCTGAAACGGATCTGGTCTCATATTACATCCGTCTAATACAATTTAAATATCCTTTATTTATCAAGGCCAGATCAATTCTAGACATAGAGCTTCCAGATTTACTAACACAGGAATGAGCTCTTTTTCCTTTGAATAGATATTCCCAGACGTGCATGAGGCCCACCTCTTGGCAAAACCGAGCCAGGGGGGACCCCTGGGCCGGGGAATAACCATTCCCTCCCATAGGGATCCTATCCACCTCTGGGTTCATCACGCAGTTGAAATCTCCAGTACTATAACCAGACATTCAGGCCACTGGTCCACAAACGCCATCAGGCAGGTCAATACTTGCATAGAGAAAGGAGGAGGAATATAAATAAAGGCCAGAATACAGTACATAGCTTCCCATCAAGCCTACCATGAAGGAAGACATATCTTCCCTGTCTATCAACAGAGGATGCCAAGCATACAAAATGAATCTGTTTATGAATCAAAACTGTGACTCCTCTAGAATAGCTAGTATATGTAGAATGGTAGACCTGTGCAGCCCACCTCCCCCCAAGTCGAAAAATCGTATCCTGTGTGAAATGGGTTTCTACCATGCTAACAATAGCCGGTAGGTGTCTCCGTATCAAATCTAGAACCACCTGCCTTTTTATCTTTTCCCCAAGGCTCTGAACAATCCATGTTAAAATTCTTATAGTCATCAATTAATCTTAAAGCATCCAACCAATAGAGTCCTCAAGCCTCACTCCGCTCTCCACCTCAACAGAAGACGCATCATAACCCTCCCCCTAAAACACCCCACCCACACCCCCCATCCACACCCCCCATAACCCCCTTGATCCGTAATGAAGGTAACGGACCTCTTTACTAGGACCATCCCTTCCCCACTCCCCCCAACCGATCCTTCACCAACCAGCAGAGCCAAGTTACGCCACTGACCCTAATGAAGGCCTTCCCAGAAGGATGGCCAAGGATGTAGGGGGGACTCCTCTCAGTTCCACCTTCTGCCGAAGGGGAATAAAAATGAAGGGTTTTAAACCTTTCATTGATACAATTTTGGGATCCGATCAACATTGGGTTGTGTTCCACGTTCTCCTGTCCCTGGAACCAGAACGGACTCTTATCACACAATTTATTAAGTAGTAAGAGACTTTCTGGTTTTATCTTTTAGTTTTTTAACTGTTTTTTTCACGTTTATGTATGTCTCATTTCTTAGAATTTTTACTAATTACTTTGCCAACAGCGCCATCTACTGTCTTGATGCAGCCTATTTTATACCATTTCCTATACTAGTAATCAGCTCTTTTGAGTTGTTAGTTTTCCCATCTGCCCTTGGGTCCTGTCCCTTCTTATAGCACAGGCATGCTCAACCTGCGGCCCTCCAGCTGTTGCAAAACGACATCTCCCAGCATGCCCGAACAGCCTACAGCAGGGCATTGTGGGAGTTGTAGTTTTACAACAGCTGGAGGGCCGCAGGTTGAGCATGCCTGTTCTAGCAGAAGCCATCTTGTCCTCATGGAAGCCAGACATGTTGTCTGTCTCTCTCCACCATTTAGCTTCATCCTGATCTTTAACCCTACCATAGCACAGTCGGTGAGTCTTACTTACCTTTACAGTTATTACTGTATTGCTGTACCCATGTTAATACTATGCGGTCAGCCTCTCTCATGGTTAGTTAGCCATCTTGCCCACATCTGCCTATACCTTATTCATGCCCATATATATTTCTATGTTTGAATATTACATATGCTCTTACTATGCAATGTCATGTATATTGTGTCATGTATATATTTGCCTCTTAGTTAGCAATGTTATTTTCCTTGTTGTAGTTTTACGCTGTAAGGGATCTAACTCAGTGAATTGTTAGGTAAGCGTTTAGCTGCCTGTCAACGTGTGAGGGTGGCAGAACAAGCAACACTGTCCCTAGCGCTTGTCAAGTCTCACCCTGTGCTCTGCTCACAGTGAAATGGTGGAGACCGTGCAAGGTGAGGCTTTTAAAGGGCTGTGACATCACAGTGGATGGCTAGCTGCGAGTTGGCTGTCTGCAAGGCATTATGGTTGAGCTCACGTTTCCGGGCTTCTTACTTCCACTTTGTAACATGTGTAGCTGAAATTTAAAAAACTAAATAAAAAATATTCACTATCACTACCACAAAGCATGAGGAAATTCGTATTTATTGTGAATAGTTTTTTTTCCCTGAACTTCAGATTGAATTTCACTTCGGAAGCTTTGATTTGCTCAACACTAATGATGACCTATCCCGATGATAGGTCGTCATTATCCATTCCTTTAACCCTTTAAATAACTGCTTATTTCTGAGCTCATTCTCCCAGTCTGCATGTACTCTGACATTAGCATGCATTTGGACATGTAATTAATCTTTGACATTTTTGATCACATTAACCTTTATTTTAGCCTGGTTCCTCTTGTTATTTTTACCCGGTTTCACCATAGCCATTGTGTACATGTAGTCTGCCCTTGATTTGTTCTCCGGTGATCACAAATGTGCTCTCACTAAAAGGCTCTTCATTATATTTTTATTTATCATCACAGGGAAAATCTATATCCTAATTATCTATAACATGAATGCATTCAGCAGTCTGGTAGAACTAGCAAATTAACCTCAGTGTTGCTTTACACAATGCACTGAACGGCCATACAAAAAGTAGTATACCACATTCATGAAACATTATGTAAATGATCTGCAGAGAACACTAACACTTGTTCTGTGCCATTCATTTAATTTTATACAATTACCAGGCTCCACAACTGTATACTTTGAATTAATGACCTTGATGTATTTTTCTTTCTCAGTCTAACAAAACTTGTCATTATGGATTACTCACTATGAATCTCCCTTAAAGAGACGGATTAGGAAATGTTCTTCCAAGACATCACTGTTCATCAGGAAAATGGAATGAAAAGTCAATTTCCTTTTGCTACAATTTATGAGCTTTGTTAGGTCAGACAAGGACCGCCAATAAGCACTTTTCAAAAGTTCTGTTTTACTGTGCTCCAACTTAATATAATAAAGGTTGTATTGTGTGGTCACCAGTAGATTTTAGACGATGGAATATATAAGATGACAAGATTACATATATTTTAGTGGTGCAATCTTTTTTTTTTTTTCATCCGCATGGTAAAGAGTTTTTCTAGAAATGTTTTTGCTCAAATGTACAATGCCAATTTTAGGTAAGATCAAGTGAGACATCTTTTCTTATCAATGGCCGCAATGGAGGACATTGAGAGGGAGCAGGGATATTATGTGTTGAGCGGACACCTGGATGTTCGGGTTCGACAGGTTCGGCCGAACTTCGGAAAAAAGTTCGAGTTCGGGACCGGAACTTGACCCTGAACCCGAAACCCATTGAAGTCAATGGGGACCCGAACTTTTGAGCACTAAAATGGCTGTAAAAATGTCATGGAAAGGGCTAGAGAGCTGCAAATGGTGTCAAAATGTGGTTAAGAGCATGGCAAATGTGGATAGGGAAATGACTTTAAATAACATAAAATACGTAAAAATAAAAAATAATAATCTTGATCTAGGAGGACCAGGTCCATATGGAGTAGGAGGTTGAGGAGGCGGTGGATGTGGCAGTGTCGGTGGAAGCGCCGGTGGAGGAGGAGGTAGCCTACACTGGTTTTTGGTTTTAAATTTTATTTTTAAAATTAGGGTACACCCCAAAACATTGGGAAATATAACCTGTGATAACCCCCTCCAGTCATGCTAAACACACGTTTAGACAATACACTGGCTGCAGGGCAGGCCAGCACCTCCAAGGCGTAAAGTGCAAGCTCAGGCCATGTGCCCAATTTGGAGACCCAGAAGTTGAAGGGGGCAGACCCGTCATTCAGTACGTGTGGGCGTGTGCACACATACTGCTCCACCATGTTGGTGAAATGCTGACTCCTGCTAAGACGTTCCATATCAGCTGGTGGTGCTGGTTGTTGTGGCGTGCTGACAAAGCTTTTCCACATTTCGGCCATGCTAACCCTGCCTTCTGAGGTGCTGGCGGTGCCCCAGCTGCGTTGGCGACCTCTTCCTCTGCCTTCGCCTTGTGCTTCCACTGTGCCCCCGCTGTCAGGTGGGAATGCCACCAGCAGCACGTCTACCAGCGTGCGCTTGTACTCGGGCAGCTTACGATCACGCTCCAATGACGGAATTTAGGACGGTACATTGTCCTTGTAATGGGAATCCAGCAGCGTGGCCACCCAGTAATCAGCACAAGTTAGAATGTGGGCAACTCGGCAGTCGTTGCGGAGACACTGCAGCATGTAATCGCTCATGTGTGCCAGGCTGCCCAGAGGCAACGAAAAGCTGTCCTCTGTGGGAGGTGTATCGTCTGTGTCCTCTGTATCCCCCCATCCACGCACCAGTGATGGCCATGAGCTGGTCTGGGTGCCACCCTGCTGTGAACATGGTTCCTCCTCCTCCATCTCCTCCTCCTTTTCCTCCTCCTCCTCATCCTCCAGAACTGTGCCCTGGCTGGACAATTGTGTACCTTGGGTTTGTGGGTGCAGGAACCCACCCTCGGAGCCACTTGGGAATGACTGGCCGGAAACCCTACGAAATGATCCCTCTTCCTCCTCCTCCTCCTGTGCCACATCCTCTTCCATCATCGCCAGGAGCGTTTTTTTCAAGGAGGCATAGAAGTGGGATAGTAACGCTGAGAACGGCGTTATCGGCACTGGCCATGTTGGTGGAGTACTCGAAACAGCGCAACAAGGAACACAGGTCTCTCATGGAGGCCCAGTCATTGATGGTGAAGTGGTGCTGTTCCGCCGAGCGACTCACCCGTGCATGCTGCAGCTGAAACTCCACTATCGCCTGCTGCTGCTCGCACAGTCTGGCCAGCATGTGCAAGGTGGAGTTCCACCTTGTGGGCACGTCGCATATGAGGCGGTGAGCGGGAAGGCCGAAGTTACGCTGCAGCGCTGACAGGCGAGCAGCAGGGTGAGAACACCGAAAGCTCGCACAGACGGCCCGCACTTTATGCTGAAGCTCTGACATGTCGACCAAATTCAGCACATGCGCCAGGCAAGGGATGTGCTTCAACCGGCTAGTCCCAGAGCTGCTACGAGATTTCGCCCATTATCGCACACCACCAGGCCGGGCTTGAGGCTGACTGGCACAAACCACTCATCGGTCTGTTGTTCAAGGCCCGTCCACAGCTCCTGCACGGTGTGGGGTTTGTCCCCCAAACAGAAGTTGGTGGTGAAGGTGTTACGCTGACCGGATGAGGAGCTGGTGGAGGATGAGGAAGCAGAGTAGGAGGAGGAAGCAACAGGAGGAAAACTGAAGCACCCTGCAATCCTCGGTGGTGGAAGGACATGCACCAAACTGCTATCCGCCTCAGGCCCAGCCGCCACTGCATTTACCCATTGTGCTGTTATGGAGATATAACGGCCCTGACCGTGCTAACTGGCCCACGTATCGGTAGTCAGGTGCACCTTGCCACAGATGGCGTTGCGCAGTGCTCACCTGATTTTGTCCCCTACTTGGTTGTGAAGGGAAGGGATGGCTCGCCTTGAAAATTAGTGGCGGCTGGGCACAGCGTACTGTGGGACAGCCACCACCCTTAAGGCCTTTCAAACTATCCGTCTCCACCAGATGGAATGACAGCATTTCAAAGTCAAGTAATTTAGAAATGCTGGCATTCAGGGCTAGGGATCGCGGGTGGGTAGGGGGGTACTTCCTTTTCCTCTCCAGCGTTTGGGATATGGAGAGCTGAACGCTTCCGTGGGACATTGTGGAGATGCTTGGTGACCCAGGTGTTGGTGTTGCTGGCAGATCCTCTGTTTGTGGGGTGCCAGGTGGCACTGTCACTCCAGAGGTGGATGAAGAGGCCGCGACTGCAGCAGAAGAGGAAGCAGGAGGAGCCAGAGACCTTTCTTGGTTTTTGAGGTGTCTACTCCACTGCAGCTCGTGCTTTACATTTAAATGCCTGGTCATGCAGGTTGTGCTCAGGATGAGAACGTTTATGCCTCGCTTAAGGCTCTGATTGCACAGCGTGCAAACGACTCGTGTCTTGTCGTCAGCACATTGTCTAAAGAACTGCCACGCCAGGGAACTCCTTGGAGCTGGCTTTGGTGTGCTCGGTCCCTTGCTGCGGTGGGCAGTAGGAGGCGTACTGTCTAGAGGACGGCCGCTCCGCTCTTGCACCCTGCTCCCTCTTCTGCTATGCTGGTGGCTCTGTGCGACCACCACCTCTTCCTCCGAACTACATCGGTCACTCGGATGACCTTGATTCCATGTGAGGTCGAGGACCTCATCGTCCTCCACATCATCTTCCACCCAGTCTTCACCCCTGCCTTCCTTGTTGGTCTGCATACTTTTGAAAGCCCCAGCAGTTGGCACCTGTGTTTTGTCATCATCCGAGACGTGCTGCGATGGTCCTCCCATGTACTCATCTTGAAAAATAAGTGGTTGGGCATCGGTGCACTCAATCTCTTCCACTTCTGTGGCAGGGCTAGGTGGATGGCCCTGGGAAACCCTGCTAACAGAGTCATCAAAAAGCAGAAGAGACTGCTGCATGACTAAGGGCTCAGACTGCTTGGCTGATTTGCAAGGGGGTGAGGTGAAAGACTGATGGACATGGGCTGCAGGTGCCAACTGTGGTCTTTCAGCAGGAGACTGGGTGGGAGACAATGTGAAGGAACTCTAATATCGCCTGTACTTGTTCAGGCCTCACCATTCGTAGAGCAGCATTAGGCTCGACCAAATACCGCTGCAGGTTTTGTCGCCTACTCACACCTGAGGAAGGGGTTTCACTTGTGCGTGTAGCTGGCACAGATCGACCACGTCCTCTCCCTGCAGGAGCTCCACCAGCAGCACCACGACTTGGGCCACAGCCCTTATTTGACGCTCTCCTCATATTTTTTTAATTTAGGATCTTGCCCTAAATGGGAGTTAAATTAATAGTAGAATAGAACGACAGTATGTAAAGGGTGTATCTTACACGTTCTGAACCAGTGTAGGCCTAAATTAAATATTTCTTTGCCCAAAATGGTTGTATTTTAAATGGCTTTATTTCAAATGCCTGATTCAAACCCCTGTATGCTGAGGGGGTATCTCACAGGGCATGAACCACTGTAGGCCTGAAGTAAATATATCTTTGCACAAAATGGCTGTATTTCAAATGGCTGTATTTCTAATGCCTGATTCAAACCCCTGTATGTAGGGGGGTATCTCACATGGTCTGAACCAGTGTAGGCCTGAAGTAAATATATCTTTGCACAAAATGGCTGTATTTCAAATGCCTGATTCAAACCCCTTTATGTAGAGGGTGTATCTCACACGGTCTGAACCACCGAACTCTTGAAAAAATAAATTCTTTGCCCAAAATTGCTGTATTTTAAATGGCTGTATTTCAAATGCCTGATTCAAACCCCTGAATGTAGAGGGGGTATCTCACAGGGCCTGAACCACTGTAGGCCTGAAGTAAATATATATTTGCACAAAATGGCTGTATTTCAAATGGCTGTATTTCAAATGCCTGATTCAAACCCCTGTATGTAGAGGGGGTATTTCGCAGGGTCTGAACCACTGTAGGCCTGAAGTAAATACATCTTTGCACAAAATGGCTGGATTTCAAATGGCTGGATTTCAAATGCCTGATTCAAACCCCTGTATGTAGGAGGGTATCTCACACGGTCTGAACCACTGTAGGCCTGAAGTAAATATTTCTTTGCCCAAAATGGCTGTATTTTAAATGGCTATATTTAAAATGCCTGATTCAAACCCCTGTATGTAGTGGGGTATCTCACACGGTCTGAACCAGTGTAGGCCTGAAGTAAATATATCTTTGCACAAAATGACTGTATTTCAAATGGCTGTATTTTAAATGCCTGATTCAAACCCCTGTATATAGAGGGGGTATCTCACACGGTCTGAACCACTGTAGGCCTGAAGTAAATATTTCTTTGCCCAAAATGGCTGTATTTTAAATGGCTGTATTTCTAATACCTGATTCAAATCCCTGTATGTAGGGGGGTATCTCACACGGTCTGAACCAGTGTAGGCCTGAAGTAAATATATCTTTGCACAAAATGGCTGTATTTCAAATGGCTGTATTTCAAATGCCTGATTCAAACCCCTGTATGTAGAGGGGGTATCTCACAGGGCCTGAACCACTGTAGGCCTGAAGTAAATATTTCTTTGCCCAAAATGGCTGTATTTCAAATGCCTGATTCAAACCCCTGTATGTAGAGGGGGTATCTCACAGGGCCTAAACCACTGTAGGCCTGAAGTAAATACATCTTTGCACAAAATGGCTGTATTTTAAATGGCTGTATTTCTAATGCCTGATTCAAACCCCTGTATGTAGAGGGGATATCTCACACGGTCTGAACCAGTGTAGGCCTGAAGTTAAAATATCTTTGCCCAAAATGGCTGTATTTAAAATGGCTGTATTTAAAATGCCTGATTCAAACCCCTGTATGTAGAGGGGGTATCTCACACGGTCTGAACCAGTGTAGGCCTGAATTCAATATTGGTGCACCAAATGGCGGTATTTAAAATCTCTGAATGTAACCCAAATGTATTCAGGGTGTATCTCACAATGACATCTGAATCAAAGGCTGGCAACTAAATTTTTTGTGCCCAAACAAGTGTTTGTTTAACAACTGAATTTGACATCAGTATATAAGCACACCTGCTGATGCTGCAAGGTCTGAAAATAGTGTTTTTTGTCAAAAAAGTGTGTTTTTCAAACCCCAGAAAATGATGGGTGTATTTCAAGCTTAAATTGCACACTGACTAATCAAGATGTTGTAGATTGGCAAAAAAGTGTTTTTTTGGTAACAGAAATATGAAAGCTGTATATATTAAACTTGAATTTAACACTTGCAGATCTGGAAAATACTGTTTTTTGAAGAAAAAAAAGTGTTTTTCAAACCCCAGAAAATGATGGGTGTATTTCTACCTTAAATTGCACACTGACTAATACAGATGTTGTAGATTGCCCAAAAAGTCTTTTTTTGGAAACAGAATATGAAAGCTGTATATATTAACCACCTCAGCCCCCATAGCTTAAACACCCTGAAAGACCAGGCCACTTTTTACACTTCTGACCTACACTACTTTCACCGTTTATTGCTCGGTCATGCAACTTACCACCCAAATGAATTTTACCTCCTTTTCTTCTCACTAATAGAGCTTTCATTTGGTGGTATTTCATTGCTGCTGAAATTTTTACTTTTTTTGTTATTAATCGAAATTTAACGATTTTTTTTGCAAAAAAATGACATTTTTCACTTTCAGTTGTAAAGTTTTGAAAAAAAAACGACATCCATATATAAATTTTGCTCTAAATTTATTGTTCTACATGTCTTTGATAAAAAAAAAAAATGTTTGGGTAAAAAAAAAAATGGTTTGGGTAAAAGTTATAGCGTTTACAAACTATGGTACAAAAATGTGAATTTCTGCTTTTTGAAGCAGCTCTGACTTTCTGAGCACCTGTCATGTTTCCTGAGGTTCTACAATGCCCAGACAGTACAAACACCCCACAAATGACCCCATTTCGGAAAGTAGACACCCTAAGGTATTCGCTGATGGGCATAGTGAGTTCATAGAACTTTTTATTTTTTGTCACAAGTTAGCGGAAATTGATGATTTTTTTTTTTTTCTTACAAAGTCTCATATTCCACTAACTTGTGACAAAAAATAAAAACTTCCATGAACTCACTATGCCCATCAGCGAATACCTTGGGATGTCTTCTTTCCAAAATGGGGTCACTTGTGGGGAAGTTATACTGCCCTGGCATTCTAGGGGCCCAAATGTGTGGTAAGGAGTTTGAAATCAAATTCTGTAAAAAATGGCTGGTGAAATCCGAAAGTTGGGGAATGTGTTTTGGGGTGTCATTTTACATATACCCATGCTGGGTGAGAGAAATATCTTGGCAAAAGACAACTTTGTATAAAAAAATGGGAAAAGTTGTCTTTTGCCAAGATATTTCTCTCACCCAGCATGGGTATATGTAAAATGACACCCCAAAACACATTCCCCAACTTCTCCTGAGTACAGAGATACCACATGTGTGACACTTTTTTGCAGCCTAGGTGGGCAAAGGGGCCCATATTCCAAAGAGCACCTTTCGGATTTCACTGGTCATTTTTAAACTTCTTACCACACATTTGGGCCCCTAGAATGCCAGGGCAGTATAACTACCCCACAAGTGACCCCATTTTGGAAAGAAGACACCCCAAGGTATTTCGTGATGGGCATAGTGAGTTTTTTTTTTGTCACAAGTTAGTGGAATATGAGACTTTGTAAGGGAAAAAAAATAAATTAAAAAATCATCATTTTCCACTAACTTGTGACAAAAAATATAAAATTCTAGGAACTCGCCATGCCCCTCACGGAATACCTTGGGGTGTCTTCTTTCCAAAATGGGGTCACTTGTGGGGTAGTTATACTGCCCTGGAATTTTCCAGGGGCCCTAATGTGTGGTAAGTAGGTAAATGACCTGTGAAATCCGAAAGGTGCTCTTTGGAATGTGGGCCCCTTTGCCCACCTAGGCTGCAAAAAAGTGTCACACTTGTGGTATCGCCGTATTCAGGAGAAGTTGGGCAATGTGTTTTGGGGTGTCTTTTTACATATACTCATGCTGGGTGAGAGAAATATCTCGGCAAAAGACAGCTTTTCCCATTTTTTTATACAAAGTTGGCATTTGACCAAGATATTTATCTCTCCCAGCATGGGTATATGTAAAATGACACCCCAAAACACATTGCCCAACTTCTCCTGAGTACGGCGATACCAGATGTGTGACACCTTTTTGCAGCCTAGATGCTCAAAGGGGCCCACATTCCTTTTATGAGGGCATTTTTAGACATTTGGATCCCAGACTTCTTCTCACGCTTTAGGGCCCCTAAAATGCCAGGGCAGTATAAATACCCCACATGTGACCCCATTTTGGAAAGAAGACACCCCAAGGTATTCAATGAGGGGCATGGCGAGTACATAGAATTTTTTTTTTTTTGGCACAAGTTAGCGGAAATTGATTTTATTTATTTTTTTCTCACAAAGTCTCCCTTTCCGCTAACTTGGGACAAAAATTTCAATCTTTCATGGATTCAATATGCCCCTCACGGAATACCTGGGGGTGTCTTATTTCCGAAATGGGGTCACATGTGGGGTATTTATACTGCCCTGGCATTCAAGGGGCCCTAAAGCGTGAGAAGAAGTCTGGAATATAAATGTCTAAACAATTTTACGCATTTGGATTCCGTGAGGGGTATGGTGAGTTCATGTGAGATTTAATTTTTTGACACAGGTTAGTGGAATATGAGAATTTGTAAGAAAAAAAAAAAAAATTTCCGCTAACTTGGGCCAAAAAAATGTCTGAATGGAGCCTTACAGGGGGGTGATCAATGACAGGGGAGTGATCAATGACAGGGGGGTGATCAGGGAGTCTATATGGGGTGATCATCCCCCTGTCATTGATCACCCCCCTATAAGGCTCCATTCAGATGTCCGTATGTGTTTTGCGGATCCGATCCATGTATCCGTGGATCCGTAAAAATCATACGGACATCTGAATGCAGCCTGACAGGGGGGGTGATCAATGACAGGGGGGTGATCAATGAAAGGGGGGTGATCAGGGAGTCTATATGGGGTGATCACCCCCCCCCCCGGAAGGCTCCAGGGAGACGCCTGTATGTGTTTTGCGGATCCGATCCATCTATCAGTGGATCCGTAAAAATCATGCGGACATCTGAATGGAGCTTTACAGGGGGGTGATCAATGACAGGGGGGTAATCAATGACAGGGGGGTGATCAGGGAGTCTATATGGGGTGATCACCACAGTCATTGATCACGCCCCTGTAAGGCTCCATTCAGACGTCCGTATGCGTTTTGCGGATCCGATCCATCTATCAGTGGATCTGTAAAAATCATGCGGACATCTGAATGGAGCTTTACAGGGGGGTGATCAATGACAGGGGGGTGATCAGGGAGTCTATATGGGTTGATCACCACAGTCATTGATCACGCCCCTGTAAGGCTCCATTCAGACGTCCGTATGCATTTTGCGGATCTGATCCATCTATCAGTGGATCCGTAAAAATCATGCGGACATCTGAATGGAGCTTTACAGGGGGGTGATCAATGACAGGGGGGTGATCAGGGAGTCTATATGGGGTTTTCACCACAGTCATTGATCACGCCCCTGTAAGGCTCCATTCAGACGTCCGTATGCGTTTTGCGGATCTGATCCATCTATCAGTGGATCCGTAAAAATCATGCGGACATCTGAATGGAGCTTTACAGGGGGGTGATCAATGACAGGGGGGTAATCAATGACAGGGGGGTGATCAGGGAGTCTATATGGGGTGATCACCACAGTCATTGATCACGCCCCTGTAAGGCTCCATTCAGACGTCCGTATGCGTTTTGCGGATCCGATCCATCTATCAGTGGATCCATAAAAATCATGCGGACATCTGAATGGAGCTTTACAGGGGGGTGATCAATGACAGGGGGGTAATCAATGACAGGGGGGTGATCAGGGAGTCTATATGGGGTGATCAGGGGTGATCAAGGGTGATCAAGGGTGAATAAGGGGTTAATAAGTGACAGGGGTGGGTGTAGTGTAGTGGTGCTTGGTGCAACATATTACTGAGCTACCTGTGTCCTCTGGTGGTCGATCCAAACAAAGAGGACCAGGTAGCAGGTATATTAGACGCTGTTATCAAAACAGCGTCTAATATACCTGTTAGGGGTTAAAAAAATCACATCTCCAGCCTGCCAGCGAACGATCGCCGCTGGCAGGCTGGAGATCCACTCTCTTACCTTCCGTTCCTGTGAGCGCGCGCGCCTGTGTGCCCGCGTTCACAGGAAATCTCGGCTTGCGCGAGATGACGCATATATGCGTGACTCTGCGCAGGGCTGCTGCCTCCGGAACGCGAATCTGCGTTAGGCGGTCCGGAGGCGGTTAAACTTGAATTTAACACTTGCAGATCTGGAAAATAATTATTTTTTTTTTTTTTAAGTGTTTTTTTCAAACCCCAGAAAATGATGGGTGTATTTCTACCTTAAATTGCACACTGACTAATCCAGATGTTGTTGTTTGCCCCCAAAAAATGGTGATTTGCAATGTCCCAAAAGCTCAGATGCAGTGCTTGTGCGATGAGCATGCATAAAATGGCCGCCGCCGCCACCCACCTAACTAACAGAATTAAAAAAGTTATTATTTTTTTGGGTCAATGGTCTCAGGGCAGGGTAAAACGATTGTGTCCTGCACCCACACAACTATTTCTAGGTAGATCACTGAGTTAGATTCTCTCCTATTCTCTCCCTGAAATCACAAGTCCAGCAGAATCCTCTCCCTACATCTGTAACAGCAGAGTGACGTGCAGCGCTACGTGACTCAAGCTTATATAGAGCCTGGGTCACATGCTGCTCTGGCCAATCACAGCCATGCCATTATTAGGCATGGCTGTGATAGCCTCTTGGGGCAAGTAGTATGACGCTTGTTGATTGGCTGCTGTGTAGCCTTTCAAAAAGCACCAAGAAAGCGCCGAACCCGAACCCGAACTTTTACGGAAATGTTCGGGTCCGGGGTCCAAAAATCCTAAAGTTCGGTACGAACCCAAACTTTACAGTTCGGGTTCGCTCAACCCTAGTTAGGAGGTTTAGAAGCAAGGGCAGATTGGTCATAGACCTTACAGGGAAACTTCCAGGTAGGCCGATACTCAGGGGGCCACCTAAGTCTTCCTCAAGACCACCAGGAAGGTAAATAGTAATATGAAACTCCCCTCCTGATTTTTTTATTCAACTGTATTGCCATCCCGAGGCAACTGGAGTAGGAGGACCACTTGGTAGCCGACACTGGCCACCACAGAGGGGCAGTTACAGGCGAAGTATTTTGTGCTGTCGGGACATTATTTTGTAATGCACAGGGGTATTCGGTTGTTTTGGGGCAGTAAATTGTGATTCACTGTGCTATTGGTTATTATTTGCCGTAATACACTGCCTGTCCCAAAAAAAAGTCACCACCTGGATTTAATTAAGCAAATAGTTATGAGCCTCCTATTATCTTTCAGCTGGCAATAAGTTTTTTAACCCCAACTGGTGCAATGAGTTGCTTCTCATTTCTTAAACAATCATGTCGAAAGACACATCTTGTAGTCGTGGAAAAGATGTTAGTCTGTTTGAGAAGGGTCAAATCATTGGCATGCATCAAGCAGAGAAATCATCTAAGGAGATTGTAGAAAATACTGAAATTGGGTTAAGAACTGTCTTGGTGAAAAATTAATGCAACACTGGATGGAAATAAATCTTGTGACATTGCAGAAGCTTATCGAAACAATGTCACAGCAAATGCATGCCGTAATCAAAGCTAAAGGTGGTCCAACAAAATATTAGAGTGTGACCTTTTTTTTTGGTGGCGACTTTTTGTTCGGAGAGGCAGTGTATGTTAATGCTTGCCTCGCTTACTTGTGTTGGCCTTGCCTTCCGTCAATTTGGACCTGCCTACTTCAATCAATTTGGACCTGCCACTTTTAGTTTTTTCCAGGGTCACTTTAACCACCTCCGGACCGCTGTACGCACAGACGCGTCCTGGAGGTGGTTGATTCATTCCTCCTGGACGCGCCGGCGCGTCCTCTCGCGAGACGCGAGATTTCCTGTGAACGCGCGCACACAGGCGCGCGCGCTCACAGGAACGGAAGGTAAGAGAGTTGATCTCCAGCCTGCCAGCGGCGATCGTTCGCTGGCAGGCTGGAGATGTGTTTTTTTTAACCCCTAACAGGTATATTAGACGCTGTTTTGATAACAGCGTCTAATATACCTGCTACCTGGTCCTCTGGTGGTCCCATTTGTTTGGATCGACCACCAGAGGACACAGGTAGCTCAGTAAAGTCCCACCAAGCACCACTACACTACACTACACCCCCCCCCCCCGTCACTTATTAACCCCTTATTAGCCCCTGATCACCCCTAATCACCCCTGATCACCCCATATAGACTCCCTGATCACCCCCCTGTCATTGATTACCCCCCTGTCATTGATCAACCCCCTGTAAAGCTCCATTCAGATGTCCGCATGATTTTTACGGATCCACTGATAGATGGATCGGATCCGCAAAACGCATCCGGACGTCTGAATGAAGCCTTACAGGGGCATGATCAATGACTGTGGTTATCACCCCATATAGACTCCCTGATCACCCCCCTGTCATTGATCACCCCCCTGTCATTGATTACCCCCCTGTAAAGCTCCATTCAGACGTCCGCATGATTTTTACGGATCCACTGATAGATGGATCGGATCCGCAAAACGCATCCGGACGTCTGAATGAAGCCTTACACGGGCATGATCAATGACTGTGGTGATCACCCCATATAGACTCCCTGATCACCCCCCTGTAAAGCTCCATTCAGATGTCCGCATGATTTTTACGGATCCACTGATAGATGGATCGGATCCGCAAAACGCATCCGGACGTCTGAATGAAGCCTTACAGGGGCATGATCAATGACTGTGGTTATCACCCCATATAGACTCCCTGATCACCCCCCTGTCATTGATCACCCCCCTGTCATTGATTACCCCCCTGTAAAGCTCCATTCAGACGTCCGCATGATTTTTACGGATCCACTGATAGATGGATCGGATCCGCAAAACGCATCCGGACGTCTGAATGAAGCCTTACAGGGGCATGATCAATGACTGTGGTTATCACCCCATATAGACTCCCTGATCACCCCCCTGTCATTGATTACCCCCCTGTAAAGCTCCATTCAGACGTCCGCATGATTTTTACGGATCCACTGATAGATGGATCGGATCCGCAAAACGCATCCGGACGTCTGAATGAAGCCTTACAGGGGCATGATCAATGACTGTGGTGATCACCCCATATAGACTCCCTGATCACCCCCCTGTCATTGATTACCCCCCTGTCATTGATCACCCCCCTGTAAAGCTCCATTCAGACGTCCGCATGATTTTTACCGATCCACTGATAGATGGATCGGATCCGCAAAACGCATCCGGACGTCTGAATGAAGCCTTACACGGGCGTGATCAATGACTGTGGTTATCACCCCATATAGACTCCCTGATCACCCCCCTGTCATTGATCACCCCCCCTGTCATTGATCACCCCCCCTGTCATTGATCACCCCCCCTGTCATTGATCACCCCCCCTGTCATTGATCACCCCCCCTGTCATTGATCACCCCCCCTGTCATTGATCACCCCCCTGTCATTGATCAACCCCCTGTCATTGATCAACCCCCTGTCATTGATCAACCCCCCTGTCATTGATCACCCCCCTGTCATTGATCACCCCCCTGTAAGGCTCCATTCAGACATTTTTTTGGCCCAAGTTAGCGGAATTATTATTTTTTTTTCTTACAAAGTCTCATATTCCACTAACTTGTGACAAAAAATAAAATCTCACATGAACTCACCATACCCCTCACGGAATCCAAATGCGTAAAATTTTTTAGACATTTATATTCCAGACTTCTTCTCACGCTTTAGGGCCCCTAGAATGCCAGGGCAGTATAAATACCCCACATGTGACCCCATTTCGGAAAGAAGACACCCCCAGGTATTCCGTGAGGGGCATATTGAGTCCATGAAAGATTGAAATTTTTGTCCCAAGTTAGCGGAACGGGAGACTTTGTGAGAAAAAAATAAAAAATATCAATTTCCGCTAACTTGTGCCAAAAAAAAAAAATTCTATGAACTCGCCATGCCCCTCATTGAATACCTTGGGGTGTCTTCTTTCCAAAATGGGGTCACATGTGGGGTATTTATACTGCCCTGGCATTCTAGGGGCCCCAAAGCGTGAGAAGAAGTCTGGTATCCAAATGTCTAAAAATGCCCCCCTAAAAGGAATTTGGGCCCCTTTGCGCATCTAGGCTGCAAAAAAGTGTCACACATCTGGTATCGCCGTACTCAGGAGAAGTTGCGGAATGTGTTTTGGGGTGTCATTTTACATATACCCATGCTGGGTGAGATAAATATCTTGGTCAAATGCCAACTTTGTATAAAAAAATGGGGAAAAGTTGTCTTTTGCCAAGATATTTCTCTCACCCAGCATGGGTATATGTAAAAAGACACCCCAAAACACATTCCCAAC